>NW_016157091.1:1024231-1033814 GCF_001687245.7 Rhagoletis zephyria | reverse complement strand
CTGCAAAACTAAAAAGACGTACCTAACAAAAGAAAGAGGTAGTTAACAAGGAGTATAAATACGAGCAACCAACAAAAATTATGCAGAACGAAAAATGACACTAAAATGGCACAACGCCAAAACCGGTTTGTCTCCAAACCAAATTTGACAAGGGATGACGGAAATTCGTTCCATATTACATCATAATATTTTAACATTTTAATAACATCTAAACTTCCAAGTTATATAATACAAAAAAACAATAATTTCAAAGCCTTCTAGTTTGTTTCTGGTAGTAATTTCTAAGTATCGCAGTTTTGGTGTGTTCACCCTTTAGAAGATATCGCAATTGATATATTTGATGCATTTCCCCTTTCTTCAGATTATGAAAGTCAGGTTCTAGCTCTATTTTGAACATCGGTTCAGGGATGTTTTCTTTATTTCTTTTTTTTTCTTCCCTAAGAGCATTTTCTATCTCTTGTGAGTTCACACTGGCCTTTTATCACAACTTCTAGTCCTCCACTACCTTTAAGTTTATAGGTGTAATAAGATTTCTTACACTCATCAAACTCATTGGTAATTTTACGAAAAATATCTTCGTTCTGAGCCTATATTTTCACTTCTAGTATATTACCCTTTTTAATAGGAACCACATGAAAATTATTTTTCCCAACTAGTTTTAAGAGAGTATCTACCAGAGCATTTGAACTTTGTTCTCGTAGATAAATAGGTGGAGATTTGTACTTTTTAACTACCTGGTGGTTAGAATCAAATCATCGAGACTACTAAAACGATTATTCTCCGCCGATGTATAAGTACCTGAAGTGACCACTTTCAAAATTTTATTTTTTCTGCTTTGTTTTCTTTTTTTCGGGTGTGCGCTTTCGCTTATTAATATGTAGTTTTTTGTTGCAGTCTAACTATTAGTATCGGCAGCTGCGTTGTTGTCCGCATTGATCACTGCTATAGAGCAAGATGATGCTCTTTGCTTGGCTGCATCTGCTGTTTGTGATGGTGCGTTAGCAGTATACGAGTTTTCTATAGCGTTGTTGTTGCTGGTTTTGCTTTTTGGGCTGTATGCAGTAATTGTCAAATATGCATTTATTTTGCTTGCGCTTTGCATTGAGTGCCTGCGCTCCTTTAGGGGAATGCCCTCGACACTCAGCTCTCACTTAACTACCGTTCGTATTTTGTACGTAAACAATAATTTATTTATTTTTATACACACAATGTCTTATTGTTAAATCAGGTATTTTTCGCGATCACAGTTTGATTTTTTATACTGCTGAGGGCAGTTCGCGGCGACACAAAACTCCAATAATAGTTTAGTGTGTCTTTCGATGGTTAAGTATTATTAGTTACATGAAAAATATGATTTTATGGAGCGAATAAAGAACACGCCCGTACTCAACCGCAACCGTAAAATGTAGCTCTGTTATCTGAGTATTTATGACGTTAAGGGCTGTTGTTGTACTGTGCACTTTACGGAAACCATGCTGATGCTTCGCTGGGGTCAGGTGGTTCGGGAAATATGGGACCAGCAAGGCCTCTAGTATCTTTGCTACCGGGGAAAGTAGTGTTACCGGCCGTTAAGATTCTCCTTTGTTGACTGGTTTCCCCGGTTTGAGCAGTGGGACCACCCTCCCCACCTTCCAGATGTTTGGGATGATGAGAGTGGCGATTGACATATTGAGGACCTCCGTTAGGTACGCTAATCCCGCAGGACCCAAATTTTTCAGCATAAACATGCATATTTCGTCGGGACCCATGGCTTTGGAGGCTTTCGCCTTCCCGATGGCCACCTGAACTTCACCGCTAGTGAAAGCAAGGGGGCATAAGCTGTTGGCAGTTTGTGCACGCTTCTGGTCTCTCGACGCTTGGCTATGTCCGGAGGATGCAGTATGAACTGCCGGCTAAAATAGCTCGCACATCGCTCCGGGTCTGACGACGCATGGTCGCCGAAAGAAATTTCGACCCTGTCGTCGTGCTTCGTCGGATCGGACAGTGACCTCACGGTCCATCAAAGCTTACTCACACCAGAGGAGAAGTTACAAGTCTTCAGATGCTGTTCCCACTTTTTTCGCTTATGTACGTTCACAACCTGCCGAATCTCCGCGTTGAGATCTTTGATACGGGGATTTCCGGGACTGACGAAGGCTGTCACGCTCATCGGCTAGAACAGCCGCTTCAGCAGGGAAGTTTGGACGGGGGTCCGTAATGCATCCTGCCGGTACGAAGCGAGCAGCAACAGCAGTGACAACCCTGCGGAACTTACGTCCACCAAGGTGGACGTCGGTTGGTTTGGGAAGCGCAGCGAAGGTGCTCTCAGTAAATTCAGTTTCCTTTCCAATCAGCTTTAGAAAAGTTTATATAGGTCCGGTGTTCCGCGGAAGCAAAGTCGATTGGTTTATCGATCGAGATGACTATGGGCAGATGATACGCTCTTTATCAGACCAGCGCTTACTATTGTTATGTCTGGCGAGCTGCAGCAGCTGCCCATAATCCTGGTGGGTGCGTCGCACAGTGGGGTAATTGATGTCTATATTGCGTATTAATTCAAAAAAGGNGCGGAAGCAAAGTCGATTGGTTTATCGATCGAGATGACTATGGGCAGATGATACGCTCTTTATCAGACCAGCGCTTACTATTGTTATGTCTGGCGAGCTGCAGCAGCTGCCCATAATCCTGGTGGGTGCGTCGCACAGTGGGGTAATTGATGTCTATATTGCGTATTAATTCAAAAAAGGATTTCAAAATACAATGAAGGGTTTAGTACCAAATGAAAGTAGATAAAATTTTACATCACCATGTCATAAAACATATTAAAGTAGTCGCTTTTTCCTTTGAGTGTGCGCAAAGTGAAAACCGTGATTTAATATTTAAAATTTTCAAGCTATAACTGAGTTTTTTAAAGATATATCAAAAACGGCAATGGAACTTTCTTGTTAAGGTATTTAGGCAATACAGGGTGATTTTAGTTTTCTTTTACTATGGTTCTAAGTATTTTATTTTATTTTTTATCGTACGCGTATACGTAAGCATATAGTTGAGAAGTAGGTGCGATCAAGCGATCGATTTATCTATACTAATATATATTTTGAAAGCCGTTTTTTTCTGTTCGCAAAGCTCGTACCAATTTTTTTGAAATTTCGGTTATAGGTTCTGGATTGGCTTCTCATTGTCTTAGGCAAAAAAAAAGTTTAAATACTTCCTAAAAATGCAACTCCAGGACTTTAAAAGTCCTATAGAATCTAACACACATGCCCACATAACAGCGCTGTTCAGCGCTGAGAGCGCCCTCTGCTGTTCATTCGTACGGAATGCAGCGCAAAGCAAGGGTTAGGTTATGTATGCATATACATACGTCCTAATGTTAACGTTAATGTTGATTCTTATGTTAAAAAAACAAACATGTATGTACAGTTCATGGAGGATGGTTCCGTGCGCAGAAGTGGAAAACTTTTGACTGCCATTCACCTGGGAGTGGCCAGAAGCGATTCTTGTGCGTACGGTTCAAATCGCAGCTCACAACGTCCGGATATTTATATCCACGTATCCTCTGGGTAGCAACCAAACACCCGTTTGGGAGCGAGCTAAAGTGAGAAGGCGTAAAACTTCGCGTGCGCTGGGTTTGGGTCCCGCCACGTTAAAACCCCGCCCAATGAAAAAAACCAACAAGCCTCGGATGAGACCCCCTTTTTCTGATGACGACCACGGCAAACGTATAAAGGACTATGATTTAAGGGTATGCACCTGGAATATCCGGACCCTTAATGGGGAAGGTGCCTCTGCCCGGCTGGTTGATGTCCTCGGGAAGACAAAGGCTGACATCACCGCCATCCAAGAAATGCGATGGACGGGGCAAGGTAAAGTAAGCGTGAAGCCTTGCGACGTCTACTACAGTTGCCACGTAAAGGAGCGCAAATTCGGTGTTGGATTCGTGGTAGGAGAGAGACTCCGTCGCCGAGTACTGGCGTTCACCCCGGTGGACGAACGTCTAGCCACAATCCGCATCAAAGCTAGATTCTTCAACATCTCGCTCATCTGCGCCCATGCCCCGACGGAAGAGAAGGATGAGGCGTCCAAGGATCTCTTCTATGAGCGCTTGGAACGTACATATGAGCGCTGCCCCCGACACGATGTCAAAATCGTGCTTGGCGATTTTAATGCCAAGGTGGGCAAGGAAGGGATCTTTGGCGCCACTGTCGGAAAATTCAGCCTCCACGACGAAACGTCCGATAACGGACTGAGGCTGATCGACTTCGCCGGGGCCCGAAATATGGTAATATATAGTACTAGGTTCCAGCATAAGAACATCCACCAAGCTACATGGCTGTCTCCAGATCGAAAAACGAGAAACCAAATCGATCATGTTGTGATAGACGGAAGGCATGCTTCAAGCGTTTTGGACGTACGTACACTCCGAGGGCCAAACATCGACTCGGACCACTATCTTGTTGTAGCCAAGATACGCACCCGCCTCTGTGCAGCAAAAAATGTGCGCCCAACAATGCAAGGAAAGCTTAACGTCGAAAAGCTGCAATCACAACAGACGGCCAATTTATTCGCCACTCGACTCACACACCTGCTCTCTGAGAGCACTCTTCAACAATCCGACGTACGCGAGCAGTGGAACCACATTTCCCGATCATTAAGTACCGCCGCCGAAGAAGTAGTTGGATTTCAGCGAGCCCGAAAGAACAACTGGTACGATGAGGAATGTCAAGAAGCCGCAGAGAAAAAAGATGCCGCCTACAGGGCCACGCTGCGATCGGGCGCAACGCGAGCCATGTGGGACCGTTATAGGGAACTGAAGAAGGAAGCGAGACGTATTTGCCGCAATAAGAAGAGAGAGGCCGAAATACGTGAGTGCGAAGAGCTTGAGATGCTGGCCGACAGGAAGAACGCCCGAAAATTCTACCAGAGGGTTAGGCGACTTACGGAAGGTTTCAAGACCGGGGCGAACTCCTGTAAGAACAACAATGGCGACCTAGTGACCGATGTCCAGAATATACTTAAATTGTGGAGGGAACACTTTTATAACCTACTGAATGGTAGCAGCGCTGAATGTAGTGAGGAAGACGAACCCGAGTCCCCAGTCGATGATGATGGAGTAGCTGTCCCACCGCCTGACTATGACGAGGTACGAATAGCGATTACGCGGCTGAAAAACAACAAAGCTGCTGGAGCTGACGGCCTGCCAGCCGAGCTATTCAAGTACGGCGGCGAGGAGCTGATTAGGTGCATGCATCAGCTCGTATGCAGAATATGGTCAGATGAACGCATGCCCGACGACTGGAATTTAAGTGTGCTCTGCCCAATCCACAAGAAAGGCGACCCCGCCATACGCGCCAACTACCGCGGAATTAGCCTTCTAAGCATAGGTTACAAGGTCTTATCGAGCGTATTGTGCGAAAGACTGAAGCCCACCGTCAACGAGCTGATTGGACCTTATCAGTGTGGCTTTAGGCCTGGAAAATCCACCATAGATCAGGTATTCACAATACGCCAAATCTTGGAAAAGACCCGCGAGAATAGGATCGACACACACCATCTATTTGTCGATTTCAAAGCCGCTTTCGACAGCACGAAGAGAAGTTGCCTTTATGCCGCGATGTCTGAATTTGGTATCCCCGCGAAACTAATACGGCTGTGTAAAATGACGTTGAGCAATACCACCAGCTCCGTCAGAATAGGGAAGGACCTCTCCGAGCCGTTTGATACCAAACGAGGTTTCAGACAAGGGGACTCCCTTTCGTGTGATTTCTTTAATCTTATGTTGGAGAAGATAATAAGAGCCGCAGAACTGAACCGCTCAGGCACAATACTTTATAAGAGCGTACAATTGCTGGCGTATGCCGACGACATCGATATTATCGGTAAAAACAAGGGCTACGTCTGTTCTGCCTTCTCGGGATTGGATAGAGAAGCAAAGCGAATGGGTCTGGTGGTGAACGAGGACAAAACGAAGTATCTCCTGTCAGCACACAAACAGTCAGAGCATACGCGTCTTGGCACCCACGTCACTGTTGACAGTTACAAGTTTGAAAAAGTAGACGACTTCGTTTATTTGGGAACCAGCATTAACACCAATAATAATGTCAGCCTTGAAATCCAACGGAGAATCACTCTTGCCAACAAGTGCTACTTTGGGCTGAGTAGGCAATTGAGAAGTAAAGTCCTCTCTCGTCGTACAAAGATCACACTCTATAAGTCACTCATCATGCCTGTGCTGGTGTATGGCGCGGAAGCATGGACAATGAAAGCATCTGATGAGGCGGCTCTTGGAGTTTTCGAGAGAAAGATTCTGCGAAAGATTTACGGACCTTTACGCGTTGGTGATGGCGAATATCGCAGACGATTTAACGATGAGCTGTATGAGCTTTACAACGATATAGACATAGTGCAGCGAATTAAAATTCAGCGGCTCCGCTGGCTTGGCCATGTCGTTCGGATGGACAGAAACGCTCCTGCTCTGAAAATATTCAACGCGGGCCGCGATGCTGGTAACAGAGGAAGAGGAAGGCCTCCTCTGCGTTGGAAAGACCAGGTGGAGAAGGACTTGGCTTCACTTGGCATTTTCAATTGGCGTCAGTTAGCACAGAAGAGAAATGACTGGCGTGCTGTTTTGGACTCGGCCAAATCGCTTAGGCGGTTACAGCGCCAAATAAGAAGAAGAAGAAGATGTACAGTTCATGGAGAAATAATGTAGGCAATTATGTATGTAGAGTCGTTTATGTTGCCAGAAGGAGCAACTAACATTGCTGTTAGCACTTACATTTGTATATGGTCGTTTAAAGAACAAAACCGCGTATCGTTGTTCTGCAAGACCGCGTAACTGACATTGGCTGCCAAAAATTGGATTTGCTCACACAAGCTCTTGGCTCAGTCCTTATCCATTCGTCCTGAAATATACTAGCCAGAAATGCGATTGCTTTATAAAAAGGAGAACAATTTTGAAATATGAGTGTTTTTACTCTCTATAAAACAATTTATGCAACCTCACATACGCGGTTTTGCATTTTGTCGATACGCGGTGTTCTACTTTAAACGACGATATGCATATTTATGTACATACATATGTATCTATGTAATTACGCATAAAAACCCTGCTATTATGTTACGTAAGTGAGCGCATTATTAAAAGCAGCAACTCTTATTCATCTATGTATATCGCAAAGCTCGAGAACGGCTGAACCGATTTTTTTTAAATTTCCGACACCTGCTGCAGACGTTCAAAGGAATGTTATCGGCTAACAAAAATCTCGATATATAGAAGGGGCGTGGAACCTCCCATACAAACCGAATTTTTCATACTGCATATCTCTGGAAGTGTTCATGGTAGAGTGATGGAACTTGGTATCGCATTGGATCGCATAATCTTGGAGAAAAATTGGACCTATTGGAAAAGGGGGCGTGGCACCGCCCTTTCAAACCGAATTTTTCATACTGCATATCTCTGGAAGTGTTCATGGTAGAGTGATGGAACTTGGTATCGCATTGGATCGCATAATCTTGGAGAAAAATTGGACCTATTGGAAAAGGGGGCGTGGCACCGCCCTTTCAAACCGAATTTTTCATACTGCATATCTCTGGAAGTGTTCATGGTAGAGTGATGGAACTTGGTATCGCATTGGATCGCATAATCTTGGAGAAAAATTGGACCTATTGGAAAAGGGGGCGTGGCACCGCCCTTTCAAACCGAATTTTTCATACTGCATATCTCTGGAAGTGTTCATGGTAGAGTGATGGAACTTGGTATCGCATTGGATCGCATAATCTTGGAGAAAAATTGGACCTATTGGAAAAGGGGGCGTGGCACCGCCCTTTCAAACCGAATTTCTCATATCTCTGGAAGTATTTATGGTAAAGTATTGGAACTTGGTATGGAGATATATGATATCAATCCCATACTCTTGGATAAAAATTGGAGGTATTGGAAAAGGGCGCGTGGCACTTCCCATACAAAGCGAAATTTTCATACTGCATATCTCTGGAAGTGTTCATGGTAGAGTACTGGAACTTGGTGTGGAGATATATAAAATCAATCGCATATTCTTTCAGAAAAAATTGGAGCTATTGGAAAAGAGGGCGTTTTACCTCCCATATAACCCGAATATTTCATACTGCATATTTCTGGAAGCGTTCATGCTAAAATTTTTGTACTTGGAAAATATGAAATATATGAAATCAATCACATACTTATGGAGATAAATTGGAGTTATTGGAAACGGGCGTGCTACCTCCTATATAAACCGAAATTGTCATACTGTATATCTCTGGAAATGTTCATGGTAGAGTACTGGAACCTGGTATGGAGATATATGAAATCAATCGCATACTCATGAAGAAAAATTCGTACTATTTCAAAAGGGGGCGTGGCACCTCCCGTACAAACGGAATATTTCATAATAAGTATCTCTGGAAGTGTTCATGGTAGAGAACTGGAACTTTATATGGGCGTGGCACCTCCCATACAAGTCCAATTTTTCTTATTGCATATCTCTAGAATTGTTCTTGGTAGAGTACTGGAACATGGTGTGGTGATATATGAAATTAATCGCATAGTCACGGAGAAAATATGGAGCTATTGGAAAAGGGGGCGTGGCACCTACCATGCAAGCCGAACTTCATACTGCATATCTCTGGAAATGTTCATGGTAAGTACTGGAACACTTCGTATGGAGATATATGAAATTAATCCCATATTCATTGAGAAAAATGGGCTCTTTGAAAAGAGGGCGTGGAAAAGTACAAAGTACTGACTTTTACTTATTATTGAACGTGTATATAATTCTTCTGTATGTATATTTGTGAGTGTTTAAAAGCTGGAATAAGCCAATGTAGGTTTCAGTTCACTTTATTGGTAATCGTACTAAGCAGTTTATTGTACACTATATTTGAAGAATACTTCGATACTTGTTGCAAATTATATCTTTATTGTAGGGCCGAGCCCCTGTGCGCGCTGGTTGCAAAACTTAGAGTTGATTAATAACACAAAACAAAGCACGAAAATTGCACAAAGAAAACGTCAAACTGGTCAGCTGCCAACAGGCTTGCCAAATGCCATGATTTCTTGAACATTCCGCCCACCTCGTCCTAAGTGGGGACGAAGTTATGATGCCTCAGGCCGCCCACCGTCTGCGAGTGGTTTATCGATTGGTAAGATAGGAAGTTTGTTGACGGGTCGTTTGAGTGTTGAAGATTTAGTTTTGACGGTCACCACTCCTACGATGCCATCTGATCCTTCATGGATGTCCAATATTCGCCCCAACGGCCACTGCGTTGGGGGTGAACGTTCGTCTCGAATAAGGTAAAGCTGCCCAATTTCAATGTTTGGGTTTTGTTGGCGCCACTTGGTTCTAGCTTGGAGTCCTTGAAGATATTCGTTCGACCATCGTACCCAGAAGTCATGATACATCTGCGTAAGCTGTTTCCACCTAGTCAGATGTGTCATATTAGCGTTAAACGAATATCCTTCCGGGGTGGTTGTAAGAGCTCTGCCGACCAAGGAGTGCCCCGGAGTTAACGCCGTGAGATCGTCGGGATCGTCAATGAGCGCGGTTAGTGGCCGTGAATTGAGGCAGGCTTCAATTTGTTTTAG
>NW_016157091.1:1012435-1024131 GCF_001687245.7 Rhagoletis zephyria | reverse complement strand
AGCTTTCACTGCTGTACGGCCGTTTATCACCCAGAATCGTCGTCGAATGCGGTGGAGGGTTGACTGTTTAATTAGTAATAATGTTAAGTGACTATTTTTGGGTAGAATCATGGGGTATCGCTCTTTAAATGATAGGTTAGCGTTTTTAAGCCGCCCACCGACGCGTAATATGTCCTCAGGATCGACGAGGGGGTGCAGGTTGGCCAGCTTGCTCTTCGTGTCGATGCTCTTGCCCGCGCGTAACTGTTTCAGTTCCAGAGCAAACTCTTCTTGCTGTACTCGCTTCGTCCAAGATTTTTGCGCGGCATAGCGTTCACTCAAAAGACAATGCGACGTTGTAGCATGGGCTTTTCCAAGTTTGGCGGAAATAAAGCGCCTGCTCCAGGCGGTGACAGCGAGTAACTTACCAAGATCAGAATACTTTTCGAGGATTGATGACTCAGCCACTGCAGTCTGCGTGTTTAGCAACTTAATGGTTTTCATTTCAGGAAGCAGATGAGGAACCGGTGTGCGTAGTTGCGGGCAACTGTCAGCAGATGATTGTAGCCACGGTGGCCCCGTCCACCAAAGCGCATGATACCTCCATGTGTCGCTGGATGTGATTTCGTGTATCTGAGTGATTCGATTAGCAACCAATTCTTTAAGCTTGCCGGGGTTTGACCGAATCCATCCAAGCGCAGTGGTTGAATCCGACCAAAAAAACGTGTCGACAGTTTGCAGCTTAAGAACTCCTTGAACCTTTTTGATGAGTTGGGCAGCCAGCAGCGCTGCACAAAGCTCGAGTCGTTATATAGTAACCCTTTTGAGTGGCGCCACCTTAGTTTTGGCTATAAGTAAGGTGACATGTGCGCCGCGCTCCGAAATCACCTTTAGGTACACCACCGCGGCATATGCTTGTGCAGATGCATCTGCGAATGCGTGATATTCAAACGAGGTGGCATTGTGAGACGTTTGTATCCAGCGTGGAACTCTGAGTTTGCTTAAGCTCTCTAATTCGGCACGAAGCATTCCCCACTCGTTTTGGATTGATTCAAATTGAATAAAATCTTTCCTCGTATTAGTACTGGAGCCAAGAAGCCCAGCGGGTCGAATAACTTCGCGACGTCTGAAAGCAGTTGGCGCTTAGTGAATCGTCGATTAGCAGGGTTAAGCGTTATTTTGTAGCTGAAGCAGTCGGAGTGTGTCATCCAAACGATGCCTAAGGCCTTCGACTCGGTTTCAGTGTTAAGCTCATACGGGTCCTTATCCCCACGATCTTNGGAGTGTGTCATCCAAACGATGCCTAAGGCCTTCGACTCGGTTTCAGTGTTAAGCTCATACGGGTCCTTATCCCCATGATCTTCATGATCTATTTCTCGCAGCATATCAGTAGAATTGGAGTTCAATTTCGGAGTTTGAAACCTCCAGCTAGCAAAAGTTGTTGTAGTTCACCTCTGAGTTGATTGGGCTCAAAAATGGTTCCAGCACCAGATAGAACGTCATCTACATAGAATTCGTTCAATAGTGTGGAAGAGGCGTGCGGAAACTGTTGTTATTCATCTCTAGTAAGCGTTTGTAAAACCTTCATAGCAAGGAACGGCGCACAATTGGTTCCATAAGTAACCGTTAATAACCGAAAGGTTGAGGTAGACTCTCGATCGCCGAATCGCCAGACAATTCGTTGCAAGTCGACGTCTTCCCGATGGACCAAAATTTGCCTGTACATCTTTTAGATGTCGGCTGTGAAGGCAATTCGGTATTTGCGCCAGTTCAAGACGACGGAAGCAAGATCCTTCTGTAACTTTGGACCTGTGTGTAGGCAGTCGTTCAACGACAACCCAGACCCACTTCGCTTTGATGCGTTGAACACGACACGCAACTTGGTCGTAGTGCTTGAGTCCTTTAGCACGCTGTGATGTGGAAGATAGCTGACGCGTCCGTTGAGCATATCGTTTCCAACCAGCTCCATATGACCAAGTTTGTAGTATTCGGACATGAAGTCGTGGTATAGTTTGCGTACTGAGGCATCTCGATTTAAACGGCGTTCCATGGTACTTAATAACGATAGTGCAGCCTCTCGTGTTGATGAAAGTTGAGAAAGGCCCGATTCATTTTTGACCGGGAGTCGTACCACATACCGACCTGTCTCAGTGCGTTGCGTAGTAGATTCAAAGAACTCGTTGCAGAATATCTCATCTTTAGTTAAGGTTTGTTGCACGGCTACCTCTTCCTGCTCCCAGAATCGACGAAGAAGTACATCTAGCTCCAGTCTAGTGCAATAGCAGTCATAAGCGGCCTTCATTGATGAGTTACCTCGTTCTGGTAGGCTGCCGAAAATAACCCATCCTAATTGCGTATTTTGTGCGATGACATTAGTGTTGGGGCTACGCTTGATATCGTTGAGCATGATTGTGGCGTAGTCACCAGCACTCAAAATGACGTCGATAGCTCCTGATATGTTGAATTTAGGATCGGCAAGTTTAAGGTCCCAAAACGGCTTAAAGTGTTCAGGATGATAGTTCACAGATGGACTCAGGTTTCCTACGCGTGGCAATACTAGAGCAGTGCAGCGCATTTCGAAAGTGGAAATAGTTGAACGTAGCGAAAACTCCACCGAGCCAGTGGTTGTAGCCAACCTTTGACCGTTAGCTCCATTTAATGGAATACGCAGCGGCGACTTCGATAGTTTAAGCTGGGATACTACGTATTCACTGATAAAGGTGGCTTCAGCTCCGCTATCTAACAAAGCGCGTAGTACCATGGTGTGACCGGTGTTAGAATGCAGCTCGACTAACGCTGTTCCGAGTAGCACCGGAGGAACAACCGAAGAGGTCTGCTGAGTGATGGATGCGTTGTATGTATATATAGGACTTTGGTTGCTTGCTGACGAAGATTTCATGGTCGCAGGTGGAGTCGGTTGGTTGTTTGCGCAGTACTCATGAATCATAGTGTGGTGAGCCGAATTGCATTTTTGACAACGGCGTTTTGACGAGCACTGATGAGCTTTGTGACCAGAGCGCAAACAGTTCATGCACAGGCTTGCTTGCTGTACTGTCTTGTATCGCTGCTGGGGCGTTTGGTTACGAAAGTCCGTACAAAATAAGATGTAGTGCTTGCTAGAACAGCAAGGGCAACTCGCTTCAGTAGTATGGTACCCTTTCAAACCTTGTTGTTTGGATTTGATAGTTGTAGTGTCCTTCGACTGTAAATTACTTGGCTTAAAATCCGCGAAACTTTGCACGACTTTCAATGATTTGGTTTGATTTTCGATGAAATTACGTAAATCATCGAAAGTTGGAAGTGTGTTGTTGGAGGAGATAGACAGCTTCCACGCACGTACAGAGGCACTGTCAAGCTTGTGCACAACAGTGTAGATGAGCCAGTCGTCCTAGTGAGCTACCGGACGGTCAAGTTGTTCTAATGCACGTAACGATGCGGTGACACTGTCAATCAATGATCGCAAATTGGCGGCGGATTCTCTTCGTATCGGTGGCAAATTTGTAATTTCGGTTAGATGTGCATTGATAATGATGCGTTTGTTGTCGAATTTGCGCTCCAGCAAGCACCAGGCGACAGTGAAGTTACCGTCTGTTGTAGCAATGTTATCCAGTGAGTTTTTCGCTTCGCCAATGAGACTGTCCTTTAAATACTGCAAGCGCTGCGTGTCTGACAAGTCTCGATTTTTGATGATGATCGACGTGAATAAATCCTTGAAGGGGTACCAGCGCAAAAATGACCCATCGAAAGGTGGTAGTTTAATTGGTGGAAGGCTATGAACCGGATACGCAGCAGTTGCAGGAATTGTTGGTGACTCCGTAATGATAGGGGAGCTCGTTGCCTCAATCATATCGTTCAGCTCCCCCAATGTTTCGGTGTAGATGCGCTCGATTTCGTTGTACGCGTCCAAAGCCGGCTGTGCCAGCTCAGTAGTGCTGGCATCGTCAGCAGCGTTTGAGACTTCGTCATAGATTTTGACGTATTTTTCCCAATACTGGCAAAGCAGTGATCGGCGGCCGGTTAGAAACCCTTTGGTTTGTTTATTTTTAGCGGTTTTGTGTAAATTTGACATAAAATTTACAAGTAAATTTGCTGCGCCAGTTTGTTGTTTGATGAGAGTCTTCATCTTTGCAGAGAACGGTGTGGTTAGCTAACCTTAAAAAAAAACTTCTTAGTAGCTGGTTTGACTGCTGATATATATACGTGGACGGCGAAGAAGTCCAGTTAGCGTTCCCGAATGTTCTTATGTGTATAGCANAGAAGTCCAGTTAGCGTTCCCGAATATTCTTATGTGTATAGCAAGTATGCATATAAGCAGCTTTATATATATATGTATATAGGTAGCTTTCATGCAAACAGTAAAGAGTGCCGTTTGCAATTTACATATGTAAATAGTTTCAAAGTTAACAAATTTGAAGCAGCGTAGTTATAACATTTACTTTTGCAATTAATTTGCACGCAAAAGAGTCGGCAATGGCTAATGATGTCTTTTGTATGCAAATCAACCAAAAGCGAAGCGCACACAAGAAACTCCCCGCAAGGAATGCCAATGTTAAAAAGCTAGAATAAGCCAATGTAGGTTTCAGTTCACTTTATTGGTAATCGTACTAAGCAGTTTATTGTACACTATATTTGAAGATTACTTCGATACTTGTTGCAAATTATATCTTTATTGTAGGGCCGAGCCCCTGTGCGCGCTAGTTGTAAAACTTAAAGTGGATTAAATAACAACAAACAAAGCACGAAAATTGCACAAAGAAAACGTCAAACTGGTCAGCTGCCAACAGGCTTGCCAAATGCCATGATTTCTTGAACAGTGAGTGAAATCCTAAATGGCTAGGGGGAATTTCAACAAAGTTTTGTGTGTGTGTATGTTTGAGTGGGTCTCTGGATAGTTTAGTAAAGGCAGTTCAATTGCAAAAAAGAGCTGCCAGGTGGTGCTGACATCGAGTTATTACTAAAAATCGACAAGTGAGAAAAGGTGCCGCAAATGTCAGACTAAATCGACGTGTTGCGCCATTGAGTATATCGAACTCTCGTGTGTTACGATTGGCGCAATGGATGTGATTTGCCAATATTATTATGCGTTAAAGCTCAAATCTCACCTCTCAAATCACCATCTGTCGAAATACCTTAAAAGCCAGTTTCATGAAAGCAATTTAATGAAAATTTATTTTTTTAATTGAATTTAATTTAGAACCTGACAAAAAAATCCTTTTTCACTTAAATTGCTTTCGCGAAACTGGCTTTTAAGGTATTTTATCTCAGTCTATGTATGTATATTGTATTTCTGTTGAACAAGGATACGCATTTGTTTTGAAATTGCTACCAACTATAAAATAAAGTTTCTAGGGCACATTCACTATAGATCTGGATCATTTTTGCCACCAGGGAACTTCTAATGGGCATAACACTTTCGTTCGGTTATTTATGTCGGCAAACGACCGTCAAACCATAGTCTTAGCCGATGAATGTGCCAGTACAAATCGTAAATTGTGGATTATTGGAGAAACCACCAAAATGTTTAAATTAAAAATCTAATTTTGTGCGGGACGAAGTTCGCCGGGTATGCTAGTATAATATAACTTCGTTGGTGAAATATACATGATATTCTCGATGAAGAACAAAACCAAATATATCAAGTGAAAACTAAGTACAAAACCTACAAGAAAGTAATATTGTTATTGTCTACGTTCGTTGTTTGCTCAATTACTGTTTTTTTTTTATACCCTACATACGGCATAACTGTTAGGTACAAACGTATATTATCAAAAGTAGGCTAAATACTGTTTTGTTTCAAAGGCGAAACTTTTAGTACTTGCATGTATCAAAGAAATTATGTATACATTTATACACATACCTGCTCAGACTTATAAAATAAAATTTGGGCTTATTAAATTTTACAATAATAGTTTAGAATTACGTAACTTACTTGTTCAATGATCTATAGGGTATATGTGAAGCCGTAAAGAATTGTACATATTGCATATTTTTATTGGTAATTATAATCTGTGTTATTGTTTATGCAGTGAACAGAAATAATGAAAGTGATATTTTTAACTAATATGGTTACGGGTAGACGAGTAAACGGAGAATAACCATAACTTTAAAGGCCTAATTATATTATTATTTTCTTTATAGGTACGAGTTCAATCATCATTTGGGTTACTCGTCAAAGCCTTTATGAAATAATGAAAAACTTAGGCTGCGATCGATTCAATGATAAATTTAACGTTTTAACGGTACAAATGAAAGATCGCATCAGGCCATCTGATGAAAATTTAAAAGAATTTGATGAAAAGATGAGATATTTCATCTCTGAGGTCAAAATTCGTTGGAATAGGTCCTGCAGACACGAAGAACGTTTTTTTTAAACAAACAAAAGTTGGCTTGAGTCCTCTATAGGTTTTTCGTGTCCAAAACAAAATAAACGTCAATTGTCAGAAAAAGCTCTAGAGGCGCGAAACAAATATTTTAAGAGCTACAGAGAACATTTTTCTCGCAAGTGCAACAGAAAAAAGACGAATGAAGATATATTCAATAGACTTTTGATTAGTTCCGAACTATTTTATCAAGTATGAGAAAACTAGACCCAAAAAAAATTCCAGGATTTGCCGAAAGAAGCACAATAGTTGTTAATTATGCAGCCTTATAGCGATGATGAAGATGTTGTGATAGTGATTATGACGCAAGCTAATCTGATGATTATTTCTATTAAAGGTTATATATTCTAAATTACTTTCTAGGCTTAACAAAAACATGTAGATAATTGTTGAAGAGAAAATTTGTACAATTCGTATTCATTATCATATAACGAAATTACCTAAAAAGTGATGATGTTGTTGATGAAAATAGTAATGAAGATAATGATGAGGATAATTATTATAATGAAAGAAGTGGTGGTTAACTTGTAATTAATAACGATTAGGATTTTAACAAATTATCATTAATAATAAACATTATTTATGGGAGNCGAAATTACCTAAAAAGTGATGATGTTGTTGATGAAAATAGTAATGAAGATAATGATGAGGATAATTATTATAATGAAAGAAGTGGTGGTTAACTTGTAATTAATAACGATTAGGATTTTAACAAATTATCATTAATAATAAACATTATTTATGGGAGTAACAACAAAATTTTAACTTTTGTCGCTCTTTGGTAAAGCCATAAAAACCTACATAAAAACAAAATTCCCACCAAACTATTTTTGGATTTGTCTCTTCTTTACTTCATTCGGTACTAGTTATACAAACACATCAAAATATTTTAAATTAAATGTACGTATGAATTGATCTCCACTTTCAGAGTCGATTACCCTGCTCAGCCAAGTCTGTTCCCCTACGATCTTTTGACAGGCTTGAATGCCAAATATCGTGGTGCGCATTAAAGTCACCTACTACCATATGGTCTTCACCACTGAGGAGCGCACCAATATCAGGGTGATATCCTGCCGAGCAGCAAGTGACAGGTGGTATGTAAACGTTAAATATTTCGAGCTCAACATCGCCTGACCGGATAGCAATGCCCTGACATTCTAGGGTGGTATCCCTGCGGTCGATGTCTGCTTCAAAAAGACGATATAGCACGGTGTGGTACGTGATGAACGCTAAGGCACCATAATTATCTCGCTCGCGATCTCGGCGGTGCACGTTGTATTCGGCACAATTCAAGAATGTTGAATTGCTGTGCAACTTCGTCTCTTGGACCGCAGCTATCAATATATCATGCCTTCCCATGAAGACAGTTATCTCCTCGATCTTGCTCTGAAGTCCGTTACAGTTAAACTGCAGGAGCTTCATGTGGTTCGGGAGACTTGTTATGCGGGGTGTGAGGGATGTGTGTGGCCTTGCCGCCATTGGCTGTGTGGAGGCTTCCGCCCTGTGGTGGTAGTGGGTGGCGTCGCAATTGGGGTCTGCGACCGAGCGGCGCAACACGGGCCCTCGAAGTTCCTCGTCCAATCTCGCGAGGTGTGCAGACCTGAACATGCCCTAAAGTGGCACCAGCCAAAGCAGTTGTTGCACTTGACTGATGTCACGTTACGGAATATTCTGGTCTGACATACCGTGCAGATTGTAGGAGGAACCAGGAGCTGTTGGCGGCGGAGTGTGGGTGTTGGTGCGGTTGCCCTAAGAAGCGTGCAGCCTCAATAGGGTCGGTCCACAGGGACAAAGGCGTTAGGTTGTCGGGTTTTCCGGGCATACGAAGAGATGTTTCGAGTCATGGGGTGTCTCTCCGCATGCCGGATACTCATTTTGTACATCTGCGTTTAGTCTGCTCAGGTGTAAGTTTAACCTGCTGCAGTAGCCAGAGCGAAGTTGGGCTATTGTGGTTCTTGTCTCCCGAGGCAGATGAAGCTCCGTCGCGTCAATGTACGGTGGTTGCGCGCCTAGAACGGCATTCGCAGGTCTGGAGTCTACATAACTCGAGACTTACTCCCTGTGAATGCCGTTCAGAGCCTGTCGATATCTCAGACCCCTGTCTGTTGTGTGGTATGTCGTGGTTGGGGTGTGGTCCATTGTGTTGTTGTTGTGGAGCTGTGGTGTTTGTGTTGAGCTGCTCAGGTGGACTGGGGCCTGCCGTGAAAGCAGCTCTGTTTGAGCAGCAGGGGGCCACATATGATGTGGTCCGTTACCGATGGGTCCGTAGTCCTGAACAGACACTGAGGTGACTCCACCTGTCGCCAGCATTGCACTTGACTGAGGTGGAGTTGTGGTATAGTTGTGTCTGGCATACACAGCAGGTGTAGGTTTCTGGCCCTGGGTTTGACTCGATGCCAGCCCTGATGAGAAGAGTGCGTAGCAAATGTAGCCCTATGGACGAACATCTAACGACCTAAACGGGGTTAGATCGCCGAAACAACAGCCCTTGGTCGGGTAAACCCGAGTCATTCCGGTACGTAGAACCGGCTGTCGTGGGAATGAACAAAGGAGAGTCTTATCGTCCGATAACACTCGTCCCACACACTAGGGGCCTCGCTACTCCCGTATTTTGCGAACCACCTGACCCCAGAGGAGCATCAGCATGGTTTCCGTAAAGTGCAACCGCCCCTGTGAGACTATTCAGTCGTGGTTGGACCTGTCAGAGGCGTTTGACACCGTCAGCTACTCCTCGCTGCTAAAAGACGCAGAGGCCTCCTCACTCCCACAGAGAATCAAACGGTGGTCGGCGAATTATCTGAGTGGTCGACACTCGTCAGTAATGTTTAGAGACAAATCGAGCAAACCCAGAAAAAAAAGTGGTTCCACAGGGTGGTGTCCTTTTCCAATTACAGTTTAACTATTATATTTCCAAGCTCCCTCAACCACCAGAGGGAGTCTCGATTGTCTCTTACGCTGCCGATTGTTCGATAATGACGTCTGGGAATCGAATTGGTAACTTGTGCTCGAAAATAAACGGGTAACTCTCCGAGCTTTCTCGCTTCTTCACTGCTAGGAGTCTAACCCTCTCACCTAGAAAATCCTCTGCGAGCTTATTTACCACCTGGACGAAGGAGGTCAGACTACCGCTGGGTATTCATGTTGATGACAGACCAATTCCGACGGTGAATAACCCAAAAATCCTCGGAGTAACATTCAGCAGCCTGCTCTGCTTTTCTGCGCACACAACCGCAATTGTCAACAAAGTATAGAGCCGCAACATGGTCCTCAAACGCAAAGAAAAAGAACCGTTGCTGGCAAAATATAAGGAATTGTCCAGCCGGTTCTAAATTACGCAGCAGCAGTGTGGTCGCCGGGAACCAGTAGGACGCAGTGAATGAAGCTGCAGACGGCACGGAACACTGCACTACGGACAGCGATCGGATGTCTTCTGATGTCGCCAGAACACCACCTACTTCGACCACCTGTGTCAGACATGGAGCTTCAAATGCCAATAGAAGATACTAACACCCATTTCGCTTTAGTCTGACCCTTTTGAAAATGCCCTATTGAAGAAAACTTTTCAAGAACGCCCTATTTAGAATTTCATTGAAAACGCCATCTCAGAATTTGGATCAAATCTAAACTGAAAATATATTAAAAATATGTTGAGAACAGGTGTTTCTTAATCGGCAACTGAGGTAGGGCGTTTTCGAACCGAATTCTGAAATAGGGTGTTCTTGAAAAGTTTTCTGAGATAGGGCGCTTTTCAATAAAATTCTTAAATGGGGCGTTTTTGAAAAGTTTTCTGAGATAGGACGTTTTCGAACTGGCTGCTAAGATAGATCGATCTTTCACGCAGGTGTCGATATACTAATGCGTAATTTTGATTAAATTGTTGAGAGTAGTTGCTAGACTAAGTAGTCGCTGAATTTTTGATATTATGTCACATTTGTGGTGTAAAGAAATAGCCTGCCGTCAGTCAGTTAGAATTTCCCAGTAACAGATGCCGTCAATCGCCGATATAGGCATGCGCTTCTGTAATACGGCGCGCTCAATAAATATAAAAAAATGTATATTTTTACTTTTGAAAAAATATATGCATAATTATTTCAGTTACGCTAAATGCATTACCTGCATCATAATTTTCCTCAGTTACAATGCCTTTCACGAATGTTGAAAGTTGTTGCCCTTCAAACCAGTCGAACTCATACTGTCCGTCTATTTCCTGCCAACCATTATGCACAGAAACCTTTGTTCAACCCACCTTCGGTCGAAACCGAAAGTCAGTAATACGACGAAAAGATAGAACATCCCCGACTTGGCCATTCATATTGCTGCGTTTTCCAATAAAAATATTTTAATATATGTATATCAGACTGTCCCAAAAAACCAACTTTGTTTTTTGTACGCATACCCCTCATTTTATTGGTATCATCTTAAAAAGTATCCGAATCAAATTTTATACAATTCTAACCACGGCAACCCGTGCCGACTTGCAGTCAAAGTTATCAGAATAAGCTTGTTGCAGTTCGCGTGTTTCGTTAATTTACTCATTTTACTTCTTTATAGGACGGTATTACTATACTCCCTACAGTATTAGGATATAATATTTAGTAAATCTGCGTTTTTGGTTTTTTACCTGGTAGTCAGAATTTTTTTCAAAGGACCATAAATTATAATATATTTCCAAAAGTTTACACAAAATATGGAGATATGGGTATCAAATGAAAGAAGAATTCGAAACAAGATTAAATATAACTTTTGTTTTCAATTATCCTTCTGGAACATGTCAAAAATGTCCTTTAAAAATATTATCCTTCAAGTTTTTTAATATTGAATGAGTTTTGAAGAATCTTAGTTTAACTTAAATCTTATTAAAATATATAAGGATACTAAAGGATAAAAATTTCAAAGGATATTTTTCAAATTATCTAATTAATATTGCCACATTTATTCTTTAACCAACCCGAGAGGACATGTCAAACACTAAAACACTTTATTTAGTTTATTTAATATTATGAAATGCATTTTTCTAAAAGAGGAAAAGAATTTGTTAAAAAAGTTCAATATAAAAATTTAATTAAAAAATGGTCTAAAATTGCAAATTTTCAGGACATGCACAAATTATTCGACTAAAAACATATAGTTTTGCAGCCTTGTAATACACTCCTTCAAATCCACTATGCTTTTTCCATTAATTAATTTTTTCGATGTCCTTGGGAGAAATCCTGCCGTACATNCTGTAAATGTAATGTAATGTGTCTGTAAAAATTCTGGAGGTATAGCCTCCCATATATCCTTGGTTTGCTTTCACAGCTCACGTACTCCATTGGACGGACTTGGATACTTAGTAAG
>NW_016157091.1:998426-1012425 GCF_001687245.7 Rhagoletis zephyria | reverse complement strand
TTCTTTTTTTTTGTGAAAATTGTCAAAAAGTTATTAAAAATACATGAGTGCAAAACTGTAACATATGCCTTAATTTACATTTTTGTCTGCTGGTTTCTTTAATGTTGTTGAATTGACTTCAAATCGTTATGACAGAGGAAGCAAAGATGTACCAATAAAAATACAGAACAACAGTATGAATGTCGTTAGAACTTGGAAAGATAGCGACAGCTGAAAGAAAAGGTGTTACTCCATGTTACAGTTTTGCTCGTCACTGTATATGCTATTTAGGCTCAAAAGCACAAATATAGAGGGTTGGTATGTATATCAAAATTTGCAAACAAGTTTTTTCCATATATTCTTGGGACAGTCTAATGTATATGTACATACATAGTAAATTATATGCTTATTTACTGTGGATATTGTACGAGCATTTTACGTGCAAACCGATATTACATTTAGCACACAATTTTCGCGTACGTTGGTGATAATATCCGCTACGTGTGGCTCGTGGTCTGAAGATGGCAGAAAGTGCAAGTTTAAAAGTGTCTCGAAATAGCCAACTAGGTGGTTGACTAGATCCTATGCATGCCTATTAACACGCTTTAAGCCTTCCGAGAGCTATGGCACAAGTAATACCGGATGTAGGTGTTGTACAAATCGTATTTTTACTTTGTGGAGAGAGAGCCCCGTCCAGTGACAGTGGACTAATATGAAAATACTCTATGAACTTTAAATTAATAACAAAACAGATGTCATCTGGGCCACCTGCGTCTCTCCTCAATCTTTCATAGACTGGACGCTTCACATTGCCACATTCTTATACAACAAGTGAACGGGATGAGGAAAGTGACGAAATTTCCACTTATGTACATACTTGTAAAAAAAACTGGTGATATACATACATACAAACAAACATATGCATGCACATCTACAGAAGCAAACGAAAGAACTGTACGAATAGTTTTATTTTTATATACTGAAAAATATTCGATATTATTAAATTTATTAGTGCAAGGCATTACATTTTGTCGGCGACTGACGGCATCTGTTACAGGGAAATTCTGACTGACTAATATTTTTGTAAGTACTTCAGCACCTGTGGCCTGAATTTCAGATTTTATAAAATGCTTTCACGTTGCAGAGATTTTGTACAACTTCAACTCGTGACTGACGGGCTCGGTTGCAGGATTTAAGTGATTAATGATTAAGTGATGATTAAGTGATTTTAATGTCAGATTACTTGAGTCAATATACTACTCTCAATTATTTTTTCAGATTTTATAAAGTAGTTGCAAGATAGTTTCTATATCAAAATTAACTGCGACTGACGGCAGGATATTTCTCAGGATTTAAGTGATTAAGGATTAAGTAATGATTAAGTGATTTTAATGTCAGATTACTTTAGTTAATATACTACTCTCAATTATTTTTTTCATATTTTATAAAGTAGTTGCAAGTAAAGAGTTTCTATATCCAAATTAAAGCCGCCCTACGAGCAACGCTAACGAATTGGACTGACTGACTGACGGCAGGCTATTTCTCTACACCAAAAATGTGACATAATATCGAAAATTCAGCTTTCATAAAATGCATGAAATTCCTTGTCGCTTGTCTCTCGGACTAAAAGTTTTTGAGAGCATCCGCATAAGTCGGAAAGTTATTTTGATGATTACTCGTTAGAACTGGTTTCACTATTTCACGGGCTTCAAGTAATGCAGTTGGAACTCGTTTTTTTTATTGGTTTGTCTTTGTTTTGAGACAAAAACGGGGCAACCTTTATAATTCGGCATATTCGGTTCTTCCCTCCACATTTACTTAATTTTTCGAACTTAGGACCCACTTTCGGCTTAACGTATTCTTTCGAGGTGAAAATCGCCGCAGATTACACACACGCATGGCAATTATGGCACTGGCGAGGCCCTTGGCCTTGTGTGGCGCTTCTACGAAATTTTACAGTGAAAGTGAAGAAAGTACCTTAGTTTATAAATGGGATGTACCTATTTTTAAGTTTATTGAATTCCGGCTCAAGTTCAAATCTAAATGTCGGTTGGGAAACGTTTTCTTTTTTTTTAATATAGTTCATTGAATTTTTATAATTTTTTATGAAGTTTAAAATGGGGATTTATGTGATGAATAAACAAAATAAAAATAGCCAAAACTGTTCAAATTGTCACTTAACTTAATCAGCTGACCACAGCAACTAATTTGCAGTTAGTTGTTAACAAAGCCCTTTAGTATATGCTTAGTAAGAAATTAAAAATCCCGGGATCCTTAATATGTATGTACTTTAAATCAGGGACGTGAACCGGATGAAAAATTTGGTCGGTTCGATTCAGCGATTCGAACCGTTTTTGCACTTTTGGATTGGTTCGTAAAAGCGGTTATTTGGTCTTTGAACCGGGGTTCAACGGTTCGAAAAACAAAAAAAATAACGCGCAAGTTTATAAGCGTCAAGTGCAACAACGCGCAAGGTTAAGGGTCTGTCAAATGAGATGGGTTGCCTTAACAATTGATATTGTCACATGGTAAACAAACATGGTAGGTATTACCATGTTTAACAAAAAGAAAAAAATCGGGTGCATTTATCTATTGAAAACTGATTGAAACGAACCTTTAAACCTTTATAGAAAGTGGTTCGGTTTTCGGTTCGGATCAATCATTTGTGCAAAAATTTCGGTTCGGCTAATGGTTCAGTTAATTAATAGAAAAAAGCGGTTTTCCGGTTCAAAACTGGTTCGATTCAAAACCGGTTCACGTCCCTGCTTTAAATATCTAGTAAGTTATGTAAAAACAGTTAAAAAATGCATATCCACTTTTTGCAAAAAGGTCAGTGAGCGATTTTATATTCAATTGGAAACTGTTTCTGCAGCTTTGTATAAAGACAGGAAGAATTCAGAGTCAAACTCAATGCTGGCTGACTCTGATTTAATCACAAAAGAAATAATCTAGTTTTATATTCTAAAATCTTGTACCTGTAATTCTTCTTTTCCTGCATGCTGCTCGGCAAATTGATTAGTAATACACATTTCAATCAAAAGTTTCATCGTGGGATAATGCTTCCAACAAAACGCTCCGAAAGTCGATGGGTTATGGGCGGAAATCATAAGCATTATGATCCATGCCTTCCAATATAAAACTGTGATAGCAAGCTTTGGAGGAGCATAACCTAATGGTAAACTTATATTTTCCGGATAGTGATATTCTACCATATTGAATAAAAAGTCTATAACATCATATTTGTTGGCTTGCACTGCGGGAAAATTCGGAATTCTCATTGTTGATGCTCTTTTAATAACCATCATTATCACATCTATCGTTTCAGGAATAGTTAAAGGTATATCTTTAGTTATACCGATAAGTATAATTCGTAAAAGCGTATCTTCCAGCACTGGTGTTTCGGAGGCAATTCTTAAAAGCGCTGCCCGCTCTGGTTCAGAAGGCCACTGATCGCATCTTGAATACTGCTCAGGACTGTCCAAGAGTAATATTTTGTGTAGAGCTTGGCTATATTCCAAAGTTTGAATTTTGAAAAGATTTGGAACTGTTTCATACATCCAAGAAATGGCTTCCAATTGGATTTGAGACATTTGTGAATAAAAATTCAGTAAAAGCGGATTATGTTTCATTTCCTTGTTGGAACGTAATACAATGCATGCTTCACGTATCTGTGGTGAAACAGATAATAGCATGCAAAGGCATATTATATCCACCATTGAATGAAATATTCTATCTCTGAATTCGGAGCGTTCAACTTGTTCTATCAAATCAATTCGTTCATTCATAAACGCTTTACAGAATCTTACAATGTTCATATCATAACGAAGCACACGAACCAATTCTCGTAAAAATACCCTTAAAGTACGTAAACAGTCTTCGCGTTGCAATAGAAATTCTTTATAAATCTCGGCAAGATGTTGCGATGATTGTTCCGGAGATGTTTGAAACATTGTAGCTGAAACGAATAAAATACATTAAAAGCATGGAATCAAATGTTAACTTCCAGTCCTAAGTGTATACGTAATTAAATATCGCTCTTTTGCTGGAAGAGTGTCCTAATACAAAAAATCTAAAACTCGAGAAAAACGGGTTTAAAGTTTAGTTTCCATACGTTCCAGTACTAAAAATTAAGACACCTTTTCCAACAGTACTTTCGAATATATCAATTTGATTTCAGAAACCATCAATTCGGTTTTAGAAAGCGTCAATACGATTTTAGAAAGTTTCATATGGACTTTAGCATAGTCAAATGTTTTTTAGAAGGTGTCATAAATGCTTTAAGGCTCTGTCACATACAGCTTTCGCGTCGCATTGGCGTTGTTTCATTTTGACAGCAACGCAAGTAGCGCAAGTGTTTGCTACAATGAATGCTCTTACAGCAAATGTTTTTAGTTTTTGATTTTGAATTTTACGATTGAGAAACATTCAAACATTTTTAAAATGGAAGCATTTAGTCGTCGCGGTCCTTACTCGTTTTTTCTTTACACGATTTTGTATGTTTATTAGTAAAAAGTGAATAATTACATTAAGGGAGTGTCAACGCGCCCAAAACGGCAAGAGTTAACCAGCGTTCGTGTTTCTGTGGCGTCAGCGTTGCCTATGAGAACTGCTTCATATAAACGTATGTATTTATTTAGCTGTCAAAGCAAAACCAACGCCAAAGCAGCACGAAAGCTGTATGTGCCAGAGCCTTTAGAATTATCAAGTGTATTTTAGAAAGTATAACTAGATTTCAGAAGGCGTCAAATGTTCTTTAGTTTTGTCAAATATACTTCAGAAAGCAACAAATGTACCTTTGAAAACATCAAATGTACTGTAGAAAAAATCAGATGTTATTTAGCAAGTGTTAAACGTACTTTCGAAAATATCAAAATTCCACTCTAGAAAATTCCACTTTAGAAAATATATACTGTATGTGATATACTTGCCCTAACCACTGTTACTTCATACACTTACACATTTTTTTGCGCTTCAATTTTAAACGTTTTTTCCCAGGTAGGTTGTGCATTTTTTTATAAGCCAATTCCAATTACTGAACAGCTTAATAGACTAACTTTTATATTAAAAAAAGAAAAATAATTTTTTTATACATAAAGGAAATGCTCATTTACTTCAAAAGGAACTGTTAATATTAAGAAAATTAAAACGACCACTATTACTTCATAGAGTGAACGTAACTCAACTTTAATACTGTGTAACGTCCCCCTTTGCTTGTATTGCGGCATTCAGTCTAAGAAGCATGGTTTTAGTTAGTGATAAACATTCTTTTGGAGTTATAGAATCCCAGATTTCACTAATTTTTGCCTTTAAGCCATCAAGTCCTCTGGGCCTCATTTCGAAGTCTTCTCTTCATTAGCGCCCATAGAGACTGGATAGGATTAGGGTCCGGACTGGAAGCAGGCCAGTCTAAAACACGTATATTTTTACACCATCTTGTTGACAAATATATTCGTCCGCTGTAGACAGATTGGGTATACTTGGGAGCAAATTTGTCTCCAAAATATTGAAGTAATCCATGGATTTTATAGTCCCATCGATAAAATGAAGCTTTCCTACTACTTTCAAGGACATATGTACAACCCCATACCATGACACGCGCTGGGAACTTTCTCTCTGTATAATATGCTTAATTTCTCTTTCGTATCACACGAGTCCTTGAGTCGCCTACGCAAACATCGAACTTCGATTCGTCGCTAAATATGACGGAGTCCCAGTGTCTTTGGACCCACAATCGTCTAGCTTTACTCCAAGCTACTATTTTTTGCTTTTGACGGACTGTTAGTAACGGTTTCCTTTCTGTCTGTTAATTGCAAAATAAATTTTGTTAGATTCTACAGTGCATCACACCTGAAACCATACCTTATAACAAGTAATTTTTACCAAAAACAAACCGACTTCAACTCTCATATAAAAAGAAAATATATATATATATATGTCATGATCCGCTGATCGGATCTTAACCAGATTAGTAGGGACCACCTCTGAGACACAACCTTTTCGATGCAAAAATAATTATCGAAATCGGTTGACGTGGTCCAAAGTTATGCGGTAACATACATTAAAAAAAAAAAAAAGTATTCTGACAAACTGATAACATCCTCCTTTTTTAAAAGTCGGTTAAAAACTATATTTCAACTTATGCAGCTGCAACCGGGTCAACTCACGACCTACAAGTTTACCAATCTTCTGTGACCATGTAGCAGCCAAGTTTCGTACAGAGTTCCGCCTATTTTGGTTAATAATGTCGCTTGATTGCGGAATATCGCGGTCGGAAATCATTGATTTTCGACCTCCCACGTGCTCGTTTGGCGAAATCTGTCCAGTTTTATTATAGTTTCTAATTATACTTTCCACCGTAGGAGTTGGAACATTAACTTCTCTTGCAATTTCGCGATAACTTTTCTTAAATTTGTATTTACCAATAACCAATTCACGAATTTCTTTGCAAAGGGCTTTTCGGCGTGCCATTATTCAATTCAAAACTGAAAAAAATGTTCGCCAGTCATGATACAAAAAGAAGGTAGTTTCATTTCAAAATTTTTTACAAAAAATAAGTTTTTGATGTTGCATAAATTTTAAAAAATTATTAGGTCCTTGCCACATTGATAGCAATGAAGCAATTTGTACAATGATTTTTTGGTGTGGAGCAGAGGTGGAAGGGGTGTGTCACCTAAAACTCATTAGAGAGAACACAGCATAAACTTTAAGTAAAGTCCCATCGCCTCCCTGCCCCTTCTACAGGCACTCGGAGCACATTTCAAAATGGTGTAAAATTAGAAAATCGAAAAATTAAACACGTGTTAAGTCGACAGCAGTATCTTTGCGCAAAACTCCTTTCCGCGTTGGTGGCCTTCCGGCGCGCTGCATAAAAATAACCCCATTAGTCCAACTCCGGTTATGCCATACACAGTATTTTTGCGCAAAATCCACCTCCAAATTTACAAAAAAAAATATATATATATTTTGAACCGAATTTTTTGTTTTAAATTAAAGCTTAATCCTTTGACTAGACGCAAATGTAAAAATTATTTTATTCGGGTAACGCGTTTGGACACGATAACCCAAATCATTGTACAAATAACCATGCCCGAACTGCCTTACTTATGTATTTTTCTATAGACAAAAATTTTATAAAACGCTACTGCAGACATTTTCATCTTATGTGGATAATTCTTGTCACAAATACACAGTTTTGTGCTTATATTTATGTATATATATTTCTTAGCAGCGTCATATCTTTATCAACAAATTCCGATAATCCAAAAATTGCTACTGTTACAAGTTGCAGGGCATCATTTTAACTCGACCTCCTCTCTCTTCCACGGATAACGGTACATCGTTTAGAGCAATGATGGGCAAAACGCTACTCGCGAGTAGCGTCTGCGTCGCAGCGCTCAAAGCTCAGTTAGTCTAGACTTAATTTCCGTAACGTAACTTAACTAAATATTTCGGCCAACCTGTTATATGAGAAACTGTGTTGGCGGTTAGTTAAAACTTAACTTAGCGTAAGAAACTTAAGAACCTGTAGATTTTAGGTTCTTAAGTTACGGTCTTACGGAAATTGAGAGCGGTGAGAGAATCAGGCTTGCCAGACTCTCGTTTTTGTATTTCTTAAAAATAAATGAAAGCAAACATTGTTGTTTGCATGAATTTTTTTGATGTGGCATTTAAGGCGGCAGGCGGCGAACTGTTAAACAGCTGAAAAAGAAAATACAAAAACAAAATATTTCCGCTCTTGGCTTAAGTTGACGTGTTGAGTAATCATTGATGATTTCTTACGGTAAGTTAAATTAAGTTAAGTCTAGACTAACTGAGCTTTTATACGTATACAGAAACGACGCAGCGAATCTCAATTCAGTCTGCTTTCAGATTTCATGAGAGTGACGCTATGCTTCGACGTTGAATATTTTTATTCGTAATTTTACCGCGTGGTTGCCACCTATATATGTAACAATGCCCAAAATGTCTGAGTATGAGTGCCAATTACAGTTTTTGGTTTTAAAAAAAGCTAATAATGCCCAATGCTTGTTATGTGGTAATACGACTACTTGGAATCGTACTTTTAATATAAGGCGACATTATTTTTCATTCCATCCGGAATATGAAAAATATGAAGGTGATGACCGCGAGCAACTTTGTGAATTTTGTTGTTGAATAAACTATGATTTTTTAAAACATTAGTTTAATGAAATTAAATTAAAAAACTTTTCATGCACGTACATATGTACTTATAAAAATTTATTTCATAATTCATTATTTGAAATTATTTATTCATTATTTTTTTATTATATTTTATTATTTTCGTTTCATGTTCATAAGACAAATTAAATATAAATTTGTAAGAGCGTTTTCTAACACGCGCAAAAAAAGACGCACTTTTGTACAATATAGAAAAGTGGCAACTGTTACTAAGCGCGATTCACGAATACCATGACAAAATGAGACTGTATTGGTGTGCCCATCTATGGTTTAGAGGTTTAAAAATATTTGGCGTCGGCAGTTTGTCTTCAAACTGCATTAGATCATATTACGTACTCTATCCTGGGAAAAGCACAAAACTTTATTTTTGACCTTTTGCACAGGTGTACTGAATTCTAGCAGTTTGGAAACGCGCAAGACTTTTCTTTTAATATTTTTATCCAACTTCACTAACTTCTAATTTTTTTTTTACTTTTTCAAGAAACAAAAATGTTGCTGCTAGTGAATCTGGTAGCATGATTTTAGTCATATGTCATAAACTTGTTAAAAGTCAAGTGGTCGGCAACAACAACGAATGTCAATAAATGAAACTATCTTCTATTTTTGTATCATGCTCGCCAATAATTAGCCCAGTAAAATAAGATAAATTTGGTAGGAAAATTGAGCAAAATTTGTAACAGCGATGTTTTGATGCAGTTTAATTCTATTTGACAAGTAGATCATGAATCCACAGTCTTGCCCCTAAATTTCATTTGGCAACATTCCGCCATCTTGGATTTAATTTTATTTTGGGTTTTTTGCGATTTTCAAGCTTATTTTGCATTTTTCGTAAAAAATGGTTAATACAAATATGTAGAGAATTTAATTACCGGGAACGCAATACACATCGCGATGTACGGGATGCGCCGTAAAACATTTCCACGCCTTCACCTGCTTTCATTAAACAAAAAAAAAAAACGTTGCCCGTGGATTAGTCCTACTGGGGAAACCACGTTAAAAAAACGCGCCAAAAAACTCTACTTCAGCGGTGGTGTGGAAATGAGTTTTACGGCGCATCCCTGCCGTGATCTAAGCGTCGTACAAAAAAAATTTAGGGACAAAAGTTGTGGAGAATGAAATTCTCTACAACTTTGAAATTTCAATATGCTATGTATTTTCAACAGAAATTGTCCAAAAATGGCGAAAACCGTGACAATGTAAAATTTTTTCGCAGTTTTTTCTAATTTTTTACAATAAAACATGCTATTTTTAAAAAACCTTCTATATAACCAAGTGGGTAATTGAATTCTCTACATATTTGTATTTAAACATTTTTTACGAAAAACGCAAAATAAGCTTGAAAATCGCAAAAAAATCAAAAGAAAATTAAATCAAAGATGGCGGAATATTGCCAAATGAAATTTAGGGGCAAGACTGTGGATTCATGATCTATGTGTCAAATAGAAGTAAACTACATCAACCTCATCGATGTTGGTCTCCTTGGCGTGGGGATGAGGCTTAAGTGGTGACATGGGGGCCGTTTAGGGGCTTTCTATATCAGCACGAACTAAGAGGGAGGCTCCGCATGGGAACCTGTGTAAGACACGAGCTTACACAGTATCCTATGTGGAGATTACCGCACCGACGATTACTCCTGCACTTATCCCTCATTATTTTCCTATCCCAACAACCCAACTCCTCCCCCTAATCCAGGGTGTTACGCGACACCGTGCCCATTGGATGGTTTGCAGCCAGGGGGCTTACCAGACCGGCTGTATTTTAACGGCGCCTTCCTGACACCGGGCCGCCTTAGGGAGTAACGGTGGCCTTACTGCGGCTAGGGCGCTGTCGCCGTGTACCGTATGATTTCCCCACATACTACGCAGACCACTGCGCTTGCCTTGTCGAGCAGGTGGTCGTACGAACAAGATGAATCACAACCTAAACAAAAACCCAACAAAAACACAAACCACAACAAAAAAATTATTAAAAACTTCGTCTTCCCCAAATCGGGGAAAGACTGCCCAGGCGCAAGCGCCATATACGCCGCTTCGCTCCAGAAGGAGCTCTTCCGGGCTGGATGTGGGGGACACTTCACGCCGGCCCGTGACTACGGGTGTTATGGTGGGGCCTAGCACCAGCAATGCTGCAGGGATTGTGTTGGAAACGGCAAATGAATCTGCGGCTGTGGGTGCTGGGGGCCCATCAAACGGCACGGCTGCGAAGTCTACCACCACAGAAGCAGAGGCCTCACGGCCTGGCCAGAGTGGAGGGCGACAAGTGGCCACAAAAGAAATCACTGGAGGCGTGGCAACAATGGGAACTACGCTAAAGAAGTACGACGGTGTTCCGTTGGATACGTCGCCCCAGAGCGCGAAGGAAGCTGTGGAAGGCGAAAGCTCTACTGCCCAACTTCCAGGTCAATCTCAGGGCTTCGGTGGAAAACCAGGTACCCCCGTCAAAGCGGCAAAGGTCGGTGGAGGAACAACTTCCTGCACCCAAGAGAGTCCGGCCACACTCCTGGATGGGCAGACCTAGCTTTTCCGAGGTTGCGAAGGACCGAATCCTCATACGGGTTTTGGACCGAGGCAACGAGCTCGGATCCATACCGAAGGACCAGTGGAGGTGGGTGAAGGCAGTCTTGGCGAACGTCATTTTTGATGTTCTGCTGGAGAACCCCGGAACCCCTCCAGCTTGCAAAGACGCTGGTTGGTACCAGGGCCGTAAAAGTGGTCGCCTGCGAGGATCCGAGATCGGTGGCGCTGTACAAGGCTGCCGTTGCAAGGATAGGCCCTGNTGGGGGACACTTCACGCCGGCCCGTGACTACGGGTGTTATGGTGGGGCCTAGCACCAGCAATGCTGCAGGGATTGTGTTGGAAACGGCAAATGAATCTGCGGCTGTGGGTGCTGGGGGCCCATCAAACGGCACGGCTGCGAAGTCTACCACCACAGAAGCAGAGGCCTCACGGCCTGGCCAGAGTGGAGGGCGACAAGTGGCCACAAAAGAAATCACTGGAGGCGTGGCAACAATGGGAACTACGCTAAAGAAGTACGACGGTGTTCCGTTGGATACGTCGCCCCAGAGCGCGAAGGAAGCTGTGGAAGGCGAAAGCTCTACTGCCCAACTTCCAGGTCAATCTCAGGGCTTCGGTGGAAAACCAGGTACCCCCGTCAAAGCGGCAAAGGTCGGTGGAGGAACAACTTCCTGCACCCAAGAGAGTCCGGCCACACTCCTGGATGGGCAGACCTAGCTTTTCCGAGGTTGCGAAGGACCGAATCCTCATACGGGTTTTGGACCGAGGCAACGAGCTCGGATCCATACCGAAGGACCAGTGGAGGTGGGTGAAGGCAGTCTTGGCGAACGTCATTTTTGATGTTCTGCTGGAGAACCCCGGAACCCCTCCAGCTTGCAAAGACGCTGGTTGGTACCAGGGCCGTAAAAGTGGTCGCCTGCGAGGATCCGAGATCGGTGGCGCTGTACAAGGCTGCCGTTGCAAGGATAGGCCCTGTGTATCCAGGGGCTAGGTTGGAGATTGTAGACTGGAAGGATATTCCAGTCAGACCAAGAGCAAGGGATTGGGTACCGACGACACCTTCGGCACCAGAGAGCATCCTAAAGGAGTTTCAAATGATGAACCCAGCCCGTCCGACGAGTGATTGGAGGGTCATCCGAGTCGAGGACGCTGATGGCCCTTCAGGACAGGTAGTTCTGTCCCTAAACAAGGAGTCACTCGAGCTCCTGGAGAAGCGGCAAGGTCGAGTATATTATGGCCTCGGCGAGGTCATAATTAGGGTCTATAGCGGGGACGCGCAGCGCGCCTCCAGTTCGGATGCAGCAATGGACATGGACATTGAGGCACCCGAACCGGAGCCGGAACCGGAGCTCTCCGACGCTGAAAGCAATGACTCCTCTCAATCAAACTACGCATCGGCAATGCGTAGGGTGTTTGAGGAGGAAGAACTACTTTACAGCGACGGGGAGAGCGATGCTGACGTAACCGTCGTAGCGATGGAGGGGGTGTCAGATACTCCATATGAGTATTGCAAATTAACCTCCACAAATCTAAAGTAGCTTCGGCTACTCTTCTATGTCGTCTGTCTAAAGGCGATGTTGAGGTGGCACTAATCCAGGAACCGTGGGTTTGCAACTCGAGGGTCTGTGGATTGAGTGCCACGAGCTTCGAGCTGTTCTCAGAGCGTGGTAAAGGTAAAATTCGAGCCTGCATTTTGGCAAAAGCGGATTTAAATATCTTTCTTTTACCTAATTACAGTGATGGTGACGTCGCGACAGCAATATTAGAGCTGGAAAGCACATCCATCGTGCTGGTTTCGGCATACATGCCCTATGAATCGGAGCACCCTCCTCAAGCAACGGTGCGGAACTTGGTGACCAAGTAAGAATACGGTCACATTTTGATTGGAAGCGATGCCAATGCCCACCACGTTCAGTGGGGCAGCTCACACATAAACGATCGGGGTGAGTCACTTTTCAACTACCTCCTAACAACTAACCTTCTTATATGCAATAAAGGTAAGGAGCCCACCTTCATTACTAAAAACCGTAAGGAAGTACTAGACAACTTTATGCAGTGAAAGCTTCACTGAGATGGTGGAGGGTTGGCGGGTTCTAGATAAACACTCCTTCTCTGACCATCGCTATATTGAAATAGTATTGAATTTCTCTCCAACTAGCCTTACACTACGCAAAAACTTAAAGAACACAGATTGGAGCTACTATAAACAGCTACTTGAAGACAAGCTCTCTAGCTTAGCCCCTACAGAACCTGAATGTACCGAGGATCTAAAAAAATGGTCAACGTATTTACCTCGACCTGCTCAGAGGCCCTAGGTCAGGCGTGCCCTGATTCTAAGCCACGGGGTAAATGTAAACCACACTGGTGGTCTCGGGAGTTACACCCGCTTCGCAAATCTTGCAGGAAGCAATTCAATAAGGCCAAAAGGCTTAGCTGTGAGCTCGAATGGTACAAGCGGTTACTCCGGCCCTATAAAAAAGCTCTGAGGGAAGCAAAGAGATCTGGAGATTCCTGGAGGGTTTTTTATAGTGGCATCGAAGGTGTTTCCGAAGCTGCCAGGCTGCGAAAAATTCTCTCCATATCTCCTGTAGCATGACAGCTAAGCAAAACAAAATGTTCACACAATATTAAGTAAAAAGTTCAATATACTTTTGGCAATAACTAGGCCAAAGTACTCAAATCAATTTAGCTTGCGCTGCACTTCTCCAATAACATAAACTCGATTGAACCCATATACATTTATGTATGCATGCACAACAACGTAGAATCATAAGCATGACTAACAACTTAGAAATGTAAGTTTGTAAATTAGATTACTCATAAGGTAGATTGTAAGCATATAAAAGAACGGCGATGAGCCGAATAAAACATTCCCACTTTAAGACTCAACGTTTTTACTTGCGTTTTACTTTTGGAATCATTGTGGGGCATTTTAATGCTCACCTAAATGCGGCTGTAGAGCTAAGACAATACTAAACTCCTTCCAATCTTTACATGGCGATCCTGCCAGCTCAAAGCTAGATCTTGCCAGCTCAAATCTAGATCCAGCCAGCTCGAGCTAGATCCTGCCAGCTCAAATCTAGATCCTACCAACCCAAATCTAGACCCTGCCAACTCTATCAAGACCCTGCCAGTACATTATGGTAGAGGAATACGTTCCGGAAGGATCGAAAAACGCAGAAGAATACCCCAAATACATCCCTACAAAAATTGTAATAGGACCCAAACCAATATCCCTAGAGGAATACCGGCAAAGGCAAAACCGCCAAAAAGCCAACTTACAAGAGTTTAGGCAACGAATAAGCTG
>NW_016157091.1:991181-996347 GCF_001687245.7 Rhagoletis zephyria | reverse complement strand
ACAATATTAAGTAAAAAGTTCAATATACTTTTGGCAATAACTAGGCCAAAGTACTCAAATCAATTTAGCTTGCGCTGCACTTCTCCAATAACATAAACTCGATTGAACCCATATACATTTATGTATGCATGCACAACAACGTAGAATCATAAGCATGACTAACAACTTAGAAATGTAAGTTTGTAAATTAGATTACTCATAAGGTAGATTGTAAGCATATAAAAGAACGGCGATGAGCCGAATAAAACATTCCCACTTTAAGACTCAAAGTTTTTACTTGCGTTTTACTTTTGGAATCATTGTGGGGCATTTTAATGCTCACCTAAATGCGGCTGTAGAGCTAAGACAATACTAAACTCCTTCCAATCTTTACACTCCCAACCCGATGGGCTTCTTATAAAAGCACGATGGATCCTGGACCTCCACGGTAAAGGAAACCCTTGAGCTACTCATAGATACCTACTTTGCTGGGAACATAGTTGTACGGGAAAACTCCCCTTCTGTAACTTCTTCCTACGCAGTGAACATACCCATCTCGGAAGAAAGAGTCAGATGGGCAATACAAAGTTTTAAACCATATAAAACTGCAGGACCAGATGGTATAATACCTNCCCCTTCTGTAACTTCTTCCTACGCAGTGAACATACCCATCTCGGAAGAAAGAGTCAGATGGGCAATACAAAGTTTTAAACCATATAAAACTGCAGGACCAGATGGTTTAATACCTGCACAATTAATTAAGACACTGGATGTGTCTGCAAAATGGCTTCTAAGTATTTTCAAGGTCTGTTTCAAGTTTAATCACATACCGCTGGCATGGAGAAATGTTACGGTCGCCTTTATTCCAAAGGCCGGAAAGGCCTCACATACTAACCCGAAGGATCTTAGACCCTTAGCCTTTGCTCCTTTGCTCTTAAGACACTTGAAATGACTGTTAGCAGCTTCCTTTCTGACACCATAGACTGTCGTCTACTGTCTGATAACCGACATGCGTACCGTAAAGGTAAATCGACGGAGACCGCACTTCATAATCTGGTCGCCTATATCGAGAAGTCTTTCAGCGTTAAGGACTTCTGTCTCGCAGCTTTCTTGGATATTGAAGGCGCTTTCAACAACGTACTTCCGGAGGCTATTACTGACGCCGCGGGGGCCCTAGGAGTGGACAGCTCACTGGTGTAGTTCATCGGTCAGCTACTCTGCTTCAGATTGGTGAGGGCGAGGCTGGGAGCGTGCGAGGTGTCGAGGCTTGTGACGAGGGGCACTCCCCAAGGAGGTGTTCTTTCTCCACTTCTGTGGAACCTGACCGTCAACACGCTCTTGTGTGGAACGGATTGGGGGGGAGGAAAAGTTTTTGCATACGCCGACGACATTGCAATCGCTTTCAGGGGAAAGGTTCCGCAAACGCTATGCGAGCTGATGCAGCGAACGCTTCGGGATGTATCCAAGTAGTCTACCCGCTGTGGCCTGAGCGTCAGCTCAAGCAAAGCGGAGCGCGTCCTCTTCACGAGAAGGTATAAAATGCCTTCCATCACTCCGCCGGAGCTAAACGGCGTCCGGTAAGTCTCTCTACAAAAGCCAAATTTCTTGGCGTTATCTTAGATAAGAAGCTGTGCTGGAGGGATAATATGATTCAGCGTTATGAGAAGGCTTCCGTTGTCCTCTATACTTGTAAAAGGGGCATAGGCAAGAGATGGGGCCTCAGTCCCCGGATCTGTCGATGGGTATTTATAGCAGTCGTCAGAAAAATCCTCCTAGATGGAGTGATTGTGTGGTGGCCAGCGTTAGATAAAGAGGTCAACCTCAGGCTTCTCACGAAGGTGCAAAGGTCAAGTATGATCTGCTTAAGCGGAGCGCTCAGAACCACGCCAAACGATGCTCTGACCGCTATTCTGGATCTTCTGCCACTAGATTTGGTAGGAAAGCAGATGGCAGCGCTCGCTGCTCTTCGCTTAAGAGAGGCATCCCAATGGCAATCTGTAGCCCAGGGACACTCTTGTATATTAAATGAATTCTTCTTCATTCCGAACAGCACAGACCGCTGTGCTTCGACATCGATTCCGAAAAGCAACTTCAGCACCAGAATTCCAAGCAGGGAGGAGTGGAAAGAAGATTTCAACACAGATGGTTCAAAACTCGACGGCAAGGTAGGAGGCGGCGTTTTCTCACGAAACCCTCCTCTAAAAATCTCTTTTAGGTTACCGGACTACTGCAGCGTATTCCAGGCTGAAGTTCCAGCCATCATGGAAGCTGTTGAGAAGCTTGGAACCGAAATGATGGGAAGGGACATCTCCATTTTTAGTGATAGCCAGGCTGCAATCAAAGCTCTGAGCTCCTTCACGTTTCACTCAAAGATTGTGCTGCACTGCCGCCTATCTCTACAGGAGATTTGTTTACAAACAAGCTGAAGAAAGATGGAGTCAAAGTACGACTTGTCGAATTTCCAGGCAGACTTGGCCTAAATGGGACCGGAGGCGGTCACGAAGGGTTTACTCTCTTAGAAGGGAGGATATATCCAACGTCGTTGGGGCCCTAACCGGGCACTGCTTGATAGGTAATCATGCAGAAAGGCTCGAGGTGCCTTTTCGTAGATGTTGCAGAAGCTGCAAGGACGACGAAGAGGAGGAAACAGTCTTGCATCTCTTGTGTGAATGCCCTGCAATGTGCAGAAGCAGGCTGCGTCATCTGGGTTCACCATTCCTGGCCGACCTTGGGGAGGTTTCAAATACCGATGCGAGGTGCCTGATGAGATTCATCAGCGACACGAAGTGGTTCAATGGGGAAGATAATTGAACGGTGTCAACTGTGGTAACACTATGGGCCTTCTATCTATGGCCTAAGTGTGCCGCTAGGGCGGCAGCCACTTCTATCTACCTACCTACCTACCTAAACTACATCCGTAGGTAAGGAAGCGCGTACGTCGCCTTTTGGCAGATGAGCGCAATCCTATCGCCTACGCAGAACGCCGCATAGCCGAGGGGTCGTCGCAGAGTGTAGATGCATCGTCACACTTTGTAGACGTTGTCGTTGCTATTTGCAACGATGTACTCCCCTCGTACAGGTCCCAAGGCCACCGTGGAAGATCGCACTCACCCGTGCCGCCAACCGTTCCGCACCTACATCGTAAGTGTGCAACTACGAGGGGCGAAACAGGTGTGTGCTTAGGGCCCACTAATCAGTCTCCGTAGTCTCCTCATTGCAGGCCGCTACAAGTCACCGTCATTGGAGGCCGCCGCCACTATAACCGTAAGTCACCACCAGCTGGGCCATTACTACCTCCCCTAGGCCAACCCCTCACTACGTTCCCCGCCAGCCGCCTCCGATAAGTCGCCGGAATCCAGGAGCGCTGCTCCCTCCGTCCCCACAAGCTAGGGCCGCTGCCGCCGCCTTCGTTATTAGGGCCGCCACCGCCGTTGCCGCCCTGGGCCGAAGCCATCATCACGCCCCTCCCGTCAGCCGATTGCAGTAATCACCGCGATGCAGGAGCGCTGCTTCCTCCGTCACCACAAGTTAGGGCCGCTACCGCCACCTTCGGTATTGGGACCGCCCCATCGTTACCGCCCCTGGAGCCAAAGCTAGTTACCCGTCATCGTTATTGGGGCCGTTGCTGCCACTCGCCGCAGGCCAGGTCCGCTATCACCGTCGCCGTAGAGTATCACCGTCGCTCTCATTGCCGCTACGCTCACCGGCATCACCGTCGTCACCGAGTATCACCGCCGTTCGCATTGCCGTTGCGCTCACCGTCGTCACCGAGTGCTGCCACTCTCACCGTTACCGACCCATAGCCGCTGTTACTCTCCCTCTCTCTCACGTCTTGGAGGAAAGGTTGCCGGCGCTCTGGCCACATCTCCGTATTACACTAACTATTGTGTTTTATTTGGTGGGGGTTAGTGGGACCCCCATTGTACCCTGGGTCGGCTGAGTGTACCTCAGCCTTCGACAAAACCCACTTCATAAGTTGTGACGAATGAAATTCTCTAAAACTTTGGAATTTCAGTATGCCATGTATTTTCAACAGAAATTGTCAAAAAATAGGGAAAACAGTGACAATGTAAAAATTTTTCGCAGTTTTTTCTAATTTTTTACAATAAAACATGCTATTTTTAAAAAATCTTCTGTATAACAAATGTGGGAAATTAAATTCTCTACATATTTGTATTTAACCACTTTTTATGAAAAATGCATAATAAGCTTGAAAATCGCAAAAACCCCAAAAAAATATTTAAATACAAGATGGCGGAATGTTGCCAAACGAAATTTAGGGGCAAGACTGAGGATCCATGATCCATATGTCAAATAGAAGTAAATGACATAAAAAAATTGCTGCTACAAATTTTTTTTAAGAAAGTCTAATTTTACTGGGCTAAATGCACAAACTGCTTACAAGGTCATGGTGTGCTAAAAAATTTATTTTTTTAAGAAAACCCCTTACAAAGCTTACTGTATGAAGCAAAAGTGGTCGACTTTGTTTTCTTAATATTAACAAGACTTTTCGAAATAAGATGATATTTCTTTTATACTTAGAAAAATTTAGTTTCTCTTATTTTGTTTTAAAACTGATAAATCGAGCTATCTAAGAAAACATAATTACATAGCTTATAAAAAGATCCCTAGCCTACTTACGAAGAATCGATAAAAATAGCAGTGTACAAAAATGTTCAAGTGTATGAAGTAATAGGGTTAGGGCAAGTAATATAACCGAGTAACATTTAAGTACAAAATATTTAATATGTAAAATAAATATTCGAAATATTTGTTTTAATACCCACGTGCAAGCGATAACAATGCAAGTTCAGGATAGCTGCGCACTTTGCATCGTCTCGATCAAGCGTCGAGCATTGAAAGGTTACAGCCATACATACGCCTATTTCATGCAGACTGTTTTGAAAATGTACCAACCACAACAATGCAAAGCAATGATTTTATTTAACAAATATTGCATTAATGGAAATGGTTAAATCGCTCTCAGTGGCCGAATCAGGTTGTCGACGTGCCAACATAAAATACTCTGCTGAGGAAAATAGATTCCATTTAACACTTTATAAAGTTCATTTGCTTGCTTCAAAAGTACAATTGATGTTTTTGACCAATCTGAAGTTTATTTGACGCTTTCTAATATTGAACTGACGCCTTCTATGATTGAAATGATGCTTTCTAAAGTACATTTGA
>NW_016157091.1:990193-990382 GCF_001687245.7 Rhagoletis zephyria | reverse complement strand
CGCACGCCACAAATCGGAGGAGAAGCTCGGCCAAACACTAACATATGTGTAAGCGCCAATCTATTATTATTATTATCTTTGACGTATGTCAGAATGTGGTTATCTTTTTAAGGTTAAAGATTCTAGTTGGCGGTGTTGTCTTTTTAAATTTTCGAAATACATACATATATGCAGGAAATAGGTGTCTTT
>NW_016157091.1:988247-990093 GCF_001687245.7 Rhagoletis zephyria | reverse complement strand
GATTTAGCCCATTTTCAATACCATCCGTCCTACGCCCGAAAAAAGTGCACGTACAAAATTTCGTTAAGATATCTCCATTTTTGCTCGAGTTATCGTGTGCACAGACGGATGGACGGACAGACAGTCACCGCTTAATCGATTTCTCTTTTCATTCTGATCATTTATGTATACATTTGTCTATATCTATCTCGATTCGTTTTCCCTGTTACAAACAACCGTTATGTGAACAAAGTTATAATACCCTTGTGCACACGTCCGTAAACATAGCTGACCCAAGTCGCCAAAAATCAATAAAAATGATCTAAGAATTAGGTGTCATTTAGGTGTTTATTAACGCCTCCAAAATTAATTTAGGTGTTCCATTGGTTTCCGAGAAATTCGCAAAAATGTGTGGGTCAGCTAGGCTTACGTAAACCTAGCTGACCCATTTTTAAATTTTGGTTTTAAATTTTGGTTTTAAATTTTCCAAATATATGCTCGAATTAGGTGTCTTTGAGGTGTTCTTCAACGCCACTAAAACTAATTGAGTAGCTCCATTGGTTTCCGAGAAATTCGCAAAAATGTGTGTTTTCAGCTAGCTTAGCGCTGGTAAACTAGCTGAACAATCTTTAAATTTTTGTTTTAAATTTTCGAAATACATAAATGCAGGAATTGGGTGTTCTTCAACGCCACTAAACCTAATTTAGTAGCTCCATTGGTTTCCGAGAAATTCGCAAAAATGTGTGTTTTCAGCTAGCTTAGCGCTGGTAAACTAGCTGAACAATCTTTAAATTTTTGTTTTAAATTTTCGAAATACATAAATGCAGGAATTGGGTGTTCTTCAACGCCACTAAACCTAATTTAGTAGCTCCATTGGTTTCCGAGAAACTCGCAAAAATGTGTGGGTCAGCTAGGTTTACGTAAATTTTGGTTTTAAATTTTCCAAATATATGCTGGAATTAGGTGTATTTTAGGTAAAGAGTCGCAATGGCCGAGTGGTCAAAGCTTTAGGCTGGCAGCGGAGTGGGTCCGGGTTCAAGTCCTCGGCCGTAGAGGATTTTTTATTTTTTTTTCTATTTAGTATTTTTTTATTTTTTTTCTATTTAGTATTTTTTTATTTATTTTTTTCTATTTAGTATTTTTTTATTTTTTTTTTTATTTAGTATTTTTTTATTTTTTATTAGTTTTATTTTTTAGCAATCTTTAGATGTAAATGTTTTAAAAATAAAAAATTAATTTTTTTCAATACATTTGTAAGATATTAAAGCATTTTGGTTTATTTCCTAATAAACATTCCCACGACAGCCGGTTCTACGTACCGGAATGACTCGGATTTTACCCGACCAAGGGCTGTTGTTTCGGCGATCTAACCTCGTTTAGGTCGGCGAAGTATCTTAGAAGTTGTTCGTCCATAGGGCTACATTCGCTACGTTTTCTCCTACTCAGGGCTGGCATCGAGTCAAACCCAGGGCCAGAAACCTACACCTGCAGTGTATGCCAGAGACGACTACATCACAACTCCACCTCTGTCAAGTGCAATGCTTGCGAGGGGTGGTGTCACCTCAGAGTCTGCTCAGGACTACGGACACATCGGCAGTGGACCACGTCGTATGTGGTCCCCTGCTGCTCAAACAGAGCAGCCTCCACGGCTAACCTCAGTCCACCAGAACAGCCTCACACAGTCACCACAGCACAACAACATAATAACACCACAGACCATACCACAGCCACGACAGACTATAGAACACACACAGCCGCCACACCACCCACACGCCGCCGTCAACAACTCCTGGTTCCTCCTACAATCTGCACGGTATGTCAGACCAGGATATTCCGTAATGTGACATCAGTCAAGTGCAACACCTGC
>NW_016157091.1:956037-981938 GCF_001687245.7 Rhagoletis zephyria | reverse complement strand
TCAAAAACACCATAAAATCGGAGGAGCTCAGGCCAATAAACACCCTTCCCAACTTAGAAAAAATACTGGAAACGGTTGTAAAAAATCAACTATTAAACTATATTGAGTCAAATAAAATACTCATTAAGGAGCAGTCAGGTTTTAGGGCTAATCACTCATGCGAAACAGCTCTAAACTTGATCTTATCACAATGGAAGGAGGACCTGAACTCCAAGAAAACTATCTTGGCGGTGTTTGTGGACCTTAAGAGAGCCTTCGAGACAATCGACAGGGAAATAATGCTAAAAAAACTCGAATATATTGGTATAGATAACATCGAACTTACATGGTTCCGTAGTTTTCTTTCTGATAGGAAGCAACAAACGGTGATTGGCACAGCTCTATCCACAAAGGTAGCAGTAGATATTGGTCTACCACAAGGGTCGGTGTTAGCTCCAATACTCTTTAAGATTTATATCAACGACATAAACTCAGCATTGAAGTATTGTAAGGTAAAATTGTTCGCCGACGATACCCTCTTAACCCTCAGTAACTGTAATCTACCCAATGCAATGATTAAAATGCAAGAAGACCTTCATTGTTTGTATAAATGGTTGTGCGTAAACAGACTGCAATTAAATGTGAACAAGACAAAGTTTATGGTCATATCTAGAGCAGCTAACGTTAGCTCCGATAATTACAGTTTAATAGTTAAAGATGAAGTAATTGAGAAAGTGAGAATCATTAAATATCTAGGTATATATAGCGACGATAAGTTAAAATTTGAGGAACATATTGACTACCCAGTAGCAAAAATTGGTAAAAAAATTGGTATCATGAAAAGATCATGTAAGTACTTAGGAAGGAGGTATAAGACTTTGGTCTACAGATCTATAGTTGAACCACATGTCATATACTGTCCAACTATCTTTTTTATAGCAAGCGACACAGAAATAGATAAGCTTCAAAAAATGCAAAATAGGGCTATGCGATTTATCTTGAACAAGCGGTACGACACACCCATATAGGAAATGATCGCAGAATCAAACAGGCTGAGCGTGAAACAGCAAATTTTCTATCACGCTATGAAATTCGTGTTTAACATAAAACAAGGTAGACTCCCAGATTAACTGAGTGATATCCTACGATATAATAGTGAAACCCATTCGTACTCAGGGGAAATAATGGTTTCAGGCTGCCGCTGTATAAAACGGAAATAGATAAGAAGAATATCTTTTATAAGGGATTAAAATGTTATAATGAACTTCCAGCTCAAATACAAAATTGCGACATCGTTGGTACCTTCAAAAGGCTGCTACTTGATCACTGTAGAACATTGGATATCAGATAGAAAGGTCCGGCATGGAAAGTAGTCCTTTCCGTCCGATCGAATGGCGCGACTCTGGATTTCGTCCATTCAACCGCTCAGTTGTGGCGGCTCTGGAAATTACACTCTTAGACCGCATATCGTACGTGATATATTTACGGTACTGCTTGGAATCCCGTCCATTCCAACAGCATCGAGAATATGCTATCTTAGTTAAATATACATACTATTATATAGCTTAGAAAGAAAAATGTAACAAGTTAACGTATTTTAAGCATTAAATTTAACTTTACTTTTATTGTATATTCCCCGCAAACATATTCTGAGCGTTCAGAATATATGAGTCCGAAAGGTGTCCTAGGTAGGTAAGAAATATGAGTTTCAAAAACAAAAAATTTTTTACTCTTATATGAATCTTTTAGGATTCATATATGAGCCAAGTTATGAGCCAGCACCTTGTGCCAATATAAAAACAATAAAGATTTGAAATTTATATCTAAACTTGTTTATACAGAAATTGAAAATAATTAGAAAACAAAAAATGAACAAAATTTAGCTTCAGCTGCTGCTATTGAATGCATGTTGGAATGTGTATATGCATGTAAGTATGTATGTATGTTATTTGCAAGGACTTTTTGCGGAATGCCTTTGCAAATATAGTGAGTTGAATAAGACTCAAAGAGCAACCTAAAATAAGAGTCCGAATGTAGCAATTTATGAGGCCGATAAGGGTCTCAAAAAGAGTCATATATGAGGCCAAAACTTGTTTTAAAAGAGTCCAAAATGAGCCGTATATGAGGCCAATAAGAGTCCAATATGACTCATATTGAGGCTCATTTGATGTATGAATTTAAGCTCATATAAGTCGACATTCGTAGGAAGGGAAACACACTCATATCGGACTCTTAAATGAGCTCATTATGAGCGTATTTGCTCCGAAATAGGACTCCTTAAAGACTCATTTATGACTCCAAATGTTTGCTGGGTTGCAATACATAATTCAAATGTATATACGTGAATGTATATAGGTCAAACGACTGTAATAAATAAAAAAATAAATAAAAATAAATAAAATAACACTCCTTTCCCCGGTAGCGAAGACACTCGAGGCCTTGCTACTCCCGTACTTCACAAACCACTTGATCCCAGCGAAGCATGAGCATGGTTTCCGTAAAGTGCACAGTACAACAACAGCACTTAACGCCATAAACACTCAGATAACTAGTGGCCTTAACTGTAAACGTCCCTGTGAGAGATTCTAGTAGCGTTAAACCTGTAAAAGGATTTTGACACTGTCAGCCATTCCACGCTACTAGAAGATATAGAGGCTTCCTCTCTCCCACAGAGGCTCAAACGGTGGTCGGCAAATTATCTGAGTGGTCGACACTCGTTGGTAATGTTTAGAGACAAATCGAGCAAACTTAGAAAAATAAAACAGGGGGTTCCCCACTACTGTTTAACTTTTACATTTCAAAGCTCCCTCAACCACCAGAGGGAGTCTCGATTGTCTCTTACGCCGACGATTGCTCGATCATGGCGACTGGGAATGGAATTGATGACCTGTGTTCGAAAGTAAACGGATATCTCTCTGACTTTTCTCCCTTCTTCACTGCAAAGTGTCTAGCCCTCTCCCCTACGAAATCCTCTGCGACCCTGTTCACAACCTGGACGCAGGAGGTCAGGCTACCGCTAGGAATTCACGTCGATGACACACCAATTCCGACGGTGAATAATCCTAAAATACTCGGAGTAACATTCGACAGCCTGCTCTCCTTCTCTGCGCACACAACCGCTATTGTCAATAAATTACAGGGCCGCAACAAGGTCCTCAAGTCGCTAGCCGGCAGTAGTTGGGGCAAAGACAAAGAAACGTTGCTGGCAACATACAAGGCAATAGGACGGCCGGTTTTAAATTACGCAGCACCAGTGTGGTCGCCGGGGACTAGTAGGACGCAGTGGACGAAGCTACAGACGGTACAAAATACAGGACTTAGGACAGCGACAAGATGCCTCCTGATGTCACCAGAACTCCAGCCACAGATGTGGCCACCCAAATAGACAGCTGCTTGCAGAGGAGCCCTCGCCGAGGCACGTCAGGAGGCATCTATATGAACTGACGGACGAAGTCCAGAGGCTCATTAAGCAGCATCTGGACCCGTCAGCTCATAGACAGGCCCTGAACGGCATTCACAGGGACGCAGTCTCGAGTTATGTAGACTCAAGACCTGTGAATGCCGTTCTAGGCACACAAACACCGGACATTGACATGACGGAGCTCCATCTGCCTCGGGAGACCAGAACGACAATAGCCCAACTTCGCTCTGGCTACTGCAGCAGGCTAAATTCCTACCTGTGTACGTTAATTGCGGATGTGCCGAACGAATGTCCGGCATGCGGAGAGACCCCCCACGACTCGAAACATCTCTTCGCATGCCCGGAAAACCCCACAACCCTAACGGCGTCGTCCCTATGGACTGAACCCATAGAGGCCGCACGCTTCTTGGGGCTGCCGTTAGTGGAACTCGACAACGACTGAGATATCAGCCGATCTGGGCGGGGTTGTTGTAGCCGCTACAACAACAACAACCACAACAACATTTCCTAATGAAATTCTTGTTGAACAAATTTCCTCGCTGCATTTTGGGTTTTTTTTTTATAAAATAGAAAGAAATAAGCTTTTCTATATACTTCTATTTTTTGACCGGCTCTTAGCCAGCTGACAAATTGGTGTCTTATTTCAAAATCCAAGTTCCCTACCAAAAGTCACTATTAGTAACTAGAGACCGCTTACTGAATGCCAGGGCAAATTACTGAATTAGTTTACGCTTTTTTCGCCAAAAGGGCGTACTCTACGGGAACTAAAATTTCAAGTTATTGTTTTGTTATTTTCAAAATATTCTGTAAAAGCAAACTGCATTGCAAAATGTTAATATCGTTCAAATTATTAAAGAGTAAAATATATGACACACTTCAATTTTCGCTCCTAAATTCGCTCGCAAAAACATTCTCAGCAACCACAAAAATGTAGTCGCCTGTATATACACTTTATAGCAACTGCAGTTGTCAGTTGAAAGTTGCCATCTGCCATCCGTAATATCGTTTTGGCAACTAGCAACGCAACTGAAGTTCGATTGCTATCGATAATCGACCCATAGGTGTCTTTTAGGTGCACCATTAGTTTAGTAGCACCATTGATTTCCGACAAATTCGCAAAAATGTATTTTTCTGTAGCTTAGCGCTGTTAACCTAGCTCAACAAGCTTCCCTATAAACATTTTGGCGAACGTTCGAAAAGTACCTTCGATATCCAATGGGCATATCGAACTGAGAACGAACTCATAAACAACCTTGGTTTTCCAACGTTCAGAGTAAACTTGAAATACACTCGAAATGGGTTAGAAAAAAAAATTAAAACCATAGTTACAAGAGAGAAAGTGAAATCCAGCTCATTCTCGAAGGAAAATATAAGACACACAATAAAATTTCAATTCGATAATGGGCTGGATTTCGAATTCATAACGAAGGGAAAATACATTGGATAACGAAGGTGCCGTTTTGCTGGAGAATGCCTTAGTTCTCGAATCAAATACTAACCTATTGCACATTCGTTATCGAAGGTAAGACTCGAAAAAAATATTGGTTTTCCAATCATTTTCGAATTGCTAACCAAGCCCAATGTTTATTGGTTTAAATTTTGTTTTCAATTTTCGAAATACATATACATACATATGCAGGAATTAGATGCCTTTTAAATGTTCTTCAACGCCACTAAAACTAATTTTGAAGCTCCATTGGTTTCCGAGAAATTCGCAAAAATGTGTTTTTCGGCTAGCTTAGCGCTGTTAACATAGCTGAACAATGTTTAAATTTTTGTTTTACATTTTCGAAATACATATATGCAGGAATTAGTTGTATTTTAGGTGTTCTTCAACGCCACTAGAACTAGTGTAGTAGCTCCATAGGTTTCCGAGAAATTTGCAAAAATTTATGTTTTAAATTTTCCGAATGTATGCTGGAATTAGGTGTCTTTTAGGTGTTCTTCAATGCCACTAAAACTAAATTAGTAGCTCCATTGGTTTCCGAGAAAATCGCAAAAATTGACCACACATTTTTGCGAATTTCTCGGAAACTAAAGGAACACCTAAATTAATTTTGGAGGCCCTAATTAACACCTAAAAGACACCTAATTCCTAGATAATTTTTATTGATTTTTGGCGACTTACGTCAGCTAGGTTTACGGACATCTTGTGCACAAGTGCGCTCGGGTATAAAAATAAGAAATATGAAGGTTAGGTATCAATGGAAAGAGGGGTGGTATTTTTGAAATCAGGGATCCTATTCTAACCCCCACCCCCTCATCGCTCTGTTTTCTTAAATTTGCCTTACCTGAATTTTCAACGCGATAGCCAGCTTTTGATCGTCGTGCTAGGCGGTCGTGTTAGAGAGTGCTCTGGTGCAGTAAAGGGATTTTTCACATTGTGATCAACATAAAAAACTCTATTATGACACACAATTGAGCGAAAGGTTACATATGTAAATAAATGTTAAAAAATAAAGGTGATTTTTAATAAACATTCTTAAAAGAAATAAATTAAATCTCATAAATACATACATGCATACATGCATACGTGTTTACTTGTCGCGAAATTAACAAAACGGCAAACCAAAGCGCAGTGAAGTGGTGGATGACAGCAATAAAACCAAAATATATTGACATTAACGGAGCCTGCAGTTGTCTTGCAGTGACTAAGCCCAATGGATGAGTGTGACAGGTGCCACAAGGGCATACGGGGGGATGGTGGTATTCGCTGTAAGGGTGTGTGCGGTAGAGTTTACCATAAAACAAAAGCGTGTGCAGCCATAGATGAGTACTGCCTGCAAGGCTTAGTTAATTGCCCCTTTCTGAGATTTATGTGTCATGATTGTGTTACATACATATCTAATGTTGATGATGCTCTTAAGCAGATGCTCGACATAGCGAATAGCAATAAAATAAATATTTGCGAACAAAAAAGTGAAATTGAGGAGCTAATAAGTAATCACAATAAGGAGATCGCTGCATTATTGGCAAACAATGATAAAGAAATTAAGAGAGTGGTGGACAATATTAAAAAAGTAAACAGGGAGAAAGATGAGCTGATTAAGAGGGTAGAAAAACTGTGCACGGTTAATAAAGAGCATTTTGAAAAATCTGCTGAAAGTTTATCTAAGCAAAGAGAGGAGATAATACAGGAAGTAAGAAAAGTTGGGGAACAAAATACAAATACAGGAAAAACTAAGATGTCTTATTCAACAGCTCTGAAAAGTGTCCCACCAATTATTGTCAAACCAAAGGCGAAGCAAGCGGTTGATATAACAAAAAAAGACTTAAATAAGATTGATGCTACTGATATGAAAATTAATAAGGTAATAGATAAAAATAATGGGTCAGTTGTTATTAGGGCAAACGACAATTCTGAGAAGGACAAAATTAAGAATACTCTGCAAAAGAAGTTAGACTTAGCGGTGTATGAAATTATGGAATCTAAGATCATTAATCCAAAAATTAAAGTCACCAATATGAGTGAGGAGTATAGTGATGTTGAAATAGTTGCCAAAATAAAATCTCAAAATGAGTTTCTTAAAAATGCTAATTTAAAATGCCTGAAGGTTTTTAAACAAAAGAAAAATTACAGTTCAAGGCACACCTTTAGTGCAATAATTAGCATTGATCATGATAAATACTCTGAAGTGTTGAAACATGCAAGACTTAACATTGGATGGGATCAATGTGGAGTATATGATGGACAAAATGTTAAAAGATGTTTTAAATGTCTAGGGTTCAACCACAACGCAGACACCTGTACTAAAAAGCTGAGGTGCGGCCGTTGCTTGGGGGAACACAAATCTGAAGAATGTGAGGTCCGGGTGGCCAATCCGGTATGTGGTAACTGTGTAGACGCCAATAACGATCTCGGATTCAAGCTAGACACTAAACATAGCATATTCAGTAAAGAATGCCCTGTGTACCAAAGAAAGCTCAAACTGCAAAAGGAGCGTACCGGCTACTAGCAACCAACTCTAGAGAATGCTTATCGAAAACCAACAAAAGACTTGAAGTTAATTTATTTAAATGTAAACAGTTTAATACATAATAAACTCGAAATAGATAGATTGGTCGAACTGTGTGATCCTGCAATCCTACTGTGTTCCGAAACAAGCATAACAGATGAAATTTCTGAAGCTGAAATAAGTATACCATCGTTCACAACAGTAAGATGTAACTCACACAGCAGGCACACGGGAGGTGTAGCTATGTACGTTAATAATTCACTCGAATTCAGAGTAAAATATAATAAATCTTTTGATGGTAACATGTGGTGTATTATCGTCCAGCTAAAAAATCTTGAGGTAAAGTGGCAAATAGGAGTTGTTTATCACTCTCCAAGTAGTAGTGACTCTGAATTTATTAAATATCTAGAAACAATAGTTACTGAAATATGTGATTCAACGACTAATAATATAATTGTTGGCGACTTTAATATTAATATGAACAAAGAATCGACATACAGTGCGAAACTAAAGGAGTTGTTTAGCTCTATTTCCATGTACCAACTTGTTGATTTTAATACTCGAATAGCTGAGATATCGGAGACAAAGATTGACCTTCTGTTCTCGAATGATAAACACGTTGTACCTAAGAGGCTTGATCGACACAGAATATCTGATCATGAGACCATAGTGTTTAATATTAATATAAGAAAAGAAATCTCCCTTAGATCGGTGTCGAAGATAGTCTCCTGGGAACAATACAGTGGAGAAAACCTTGTTAACTTACTTAGAAACTGTGACTTCTCAATAATTTTCCAACTTGAATTAGATGACATGCTGGCGTATATAAATTCGTGTCTGCTTAACTGTATGCAACAATTAACGTATGTGAAAGAAATAAATGTTAAGATAAGAAATAAATGGTATGATTATGAATTAACCCAATTAAATAAAAGAAAATTAGTGGCTTACAACTTAGCAACAGACTCTGGTGACTGGTCCGAATATTATAAAATTAAAAAAGAATACAAAAAAATGATAAAAAGGAAAAAAATTGAATATATGGAACATAAAATTATAAATAATAAATCAGACAGCAAGCTAATGTGGAAACACTTAAAGCAAACTATATGTTATAAACGTAATCAGGACGATATTACATTAATACACCATAATGGTCGGTATGTTGAAGACAAAAGACAAATAGCAGAGGTGTTAAATACTTTTTTCGTAGACAGTATAGTGGATATTAATAGCAGCATTGAGAACATAGAAAATAATGAAAATAATTATTATGATATTGATACTACATTTAAATTGGAAGAAATAACATTAGAAGATTTAGAACAAATTATTATAAAGCTTAAATACAAAATTGGTGGGAAAAAACTTATCAGTGAAGGTGTAATCAGAGATTCATTACCATACTTAGGTTACTTCTTGACAAAACTTATCAACAAAAGTTTAGCAGCTGGTGTAGTGCCCGAGGAATGGAAAGTATCTACGGTAGTTCCGGTCAAAAAGGTTGAGAACACAGTTAAGGCTGAGGAGTTACGACCAATCAATACCTTACCAAATCTTGAGAAGGTCTTAGAAACAGTGGTAAAAAATCAGCTGGTTGAGTATATTGAAACCAATAATATATTAATCAAAGAACAGTCTGGGTTTCGGGCAAAACATTCATGCGAAACGGCTCTCAATTGGGTTATATCTCAATGGAAAGAAGATTTGAGGGGGAAAAAAGTTATAGTTGCAGTATTTATTGACTTAAAAAGAGCGTTTGAAACCATTGATCGAGGGTTACTGTTGGGTAAGTTACAGCAAATAGGCATCAAGAAGGTTGAGCTGAAATGGTTTGAGAGCTTTTTAACCAACAGGAAGCAGCACACAGTCATAGGGGAAGTGTTGTCTGACGATTTGCTCGTGGATATTGGACTTCCACAGGGTTCAGTGCTAGCGCCTATTCTGTTCAACATTTATATCAACGATATTTTATCATCAATCAGGTATTGTAAGATAAGATTGTTTGCTGATGATGCATTGTTGACCATAAGCGAAGATGATTTAGGCGCAGCAATCCATAAAATGCAAAACGACTTGGACTCACTGTATATCTGGTTATGCAAAAATAAGTTAATGTTAAATGTAAAAAAGACAAATTTTATGGTAATTTCTTCATCTAATAAAACGAGTCTAGAACAACATGAGTTACATGTTAAGAACGAAAAAATTTCAGAAGTAACTACAATTAAATATCTTGGTATTCAAATTGACAATAAATTAAAATTCCATGATAACATTGACCATATTGTGAATAAAACGTCGAAAAAAATTGGATTTATGAAAAGAACATGCAAACATCTAAGTAGGAGATATAAAGTCATAGTTTATAGATCAATTGTCGAACCACACTTCATATACTGCCCTACTATTTTGTTTATAACATCGGACACACAGATAGATAAGTTACAAAAAAATGCAAAACAGGGCTATGAGACACATTCTTAACGCCCGATACGATACCAGCATCTCGTCAATGCTGAATGAGTTAAACTGGCTAAATGTGAAACAATTAATTTTCTTCCACTCAATGAAATTTATTTATAATATTAAGAATGGAGCCCTTCCAAAATATTTGAGTGACAACTTTAGGTATAGTAGTGACACTCACACCTATAAAACAAGAGTTAGGGATAATTTTAAACTCCCATTCTGCCAAACGGAAAACCTAAAGCAAGATTTGTACTATAAAGGTTTAAAAACATACAACGAACTGCCGGCAAATATAAGAAGCTGCAACAGCTTACAACAATTCAAAAGTCGATTATACCACCACTGCAAAATATATGTATAGAATGAAATGATAAAAAATTTTATTTTAAAGGATTGCTGCTTGATCCAGTAGAGAGGGTCGGCATGGAAACTAGTCCNTTATATATGTATAGAATGAAATGATAAAAAAATTTATTTTAAAGGATTGCTGCTTGATCCAGTAGAGAGGGTCGGCATGGAAACTAGTCCTTTCCATTCGCCCTACAGTACGGCTCAAGATCTAGATCCTTTCAGACCACTTGTATAACAGGAATATTTAAAGATAGATTGGCTCGGAAACTAGTACTTTCCGACTGATCACAAATTACTTTATAGCCTTTACATATGACCACAAAGCCTGAAGTGAAGTTGCGACTTGGAATAAAGTCCACAGCAATGGTACAGGAAGTGCGGCTCTGGAACTCGTCCTTTCGGGCCGCCCACCTAAACAGTACCCAACATTCGGGCTGCTCGGGATCCCGTCCATTCCGACAGCCACGGTCACACTTATAATTTAATTTAATATAATTAATAAAATTACCTTGTTTAAATGTATATATATTTGTACAGGATAAATGTTAGGATAGTCCTCTCAAAAAAATGTGTAAGAACAAAATATGTAGTGAAATAAGAATATTGTTTTCATGTATGATTGTGGATCCTGTGATGTAATGTATGCATATATCAATATAAAAACTATAAACCCAAAATTGTACCAAATAAAATAGTAAGCAAATATTGTAAATTTTCAGACTTGTTATAGGCCTTTAAAGGCTGTCAATAAATGAATAAATAAATAAAAATATGTGCTGTAATGCATTATAAACAAATATATCAACGTAAAAGTAAAGATCATTTTAACTTAAGTGTTAGGTTGTGCAAACTTACCAAGCATTCCCATATTATTTGGGTTCCTTGTGTTTGAAAGTTCATTTTGAACTACCAGTTTTAGTATTAACTTGAGTACATTGGAATGCTGTGTGATCATTTCTTTTATACACATCATAAAAAAATTTAGTGTAGGTTTCGTTTTCAATCGAATTTTTACGAGTATTGCCAAAACTTCTTGATCTTTAATATTCGTGTCCTTTACGTTAAAGCATATATAATATAATAGCTGTTGTGCATATTTTACCAGCTTTCCGTTATGAATCCATAACTCCAGGCGTGTAATACAAAGATAACGAACTTCACTTACACCGGCGGTTGAGCAAAGGAATTTTAAAAAGTTCCTTGTATACCAGTCCGTTTGTTGTCTCTTATTCAATTGTTCCTTAATTGCATCGATTACCATTTTTTCAACAATATTTTCAATATCAGCAAAACGATTTAAAATTAAAAACGGTGAATCAGTATCCATTCCTAAACCAATAGATTCTATAGTATTGGAGCTTCCATCGCCGGAATCATCTTCTAAACATAACACATCCCGATGTTGCTGCGCAGTTGTTACGCCGAAAGCCAAGTGTTCCGCATTGACTGCAGGAATGTTTGTGTTAAACACAAAACATATGTTTTTTATATACGGCATGCAGAAATCATTATCTGCCCATGTACGTTCATTAATTGCATCTTCTATGTATATTTGCATAAAAAGCTCAGGCCAGTTTTTTTTTTCATAATAAGCCTTAGTTAAAAGATTAGATGCAATCGCGTGTGAATTTGAACTTTGCTTACATTTAAGGTTCACATCCCTGCGCAGCATGTACATAAGCGCAGAGCTGAAAATATCTTCACTGAAAATATTTGGCTTTACCTTGGCCAAGTATAATAAAGCCAAGTACAAGACATGGTCAAATTTTAACCGTGTATACGGCTCCATCAAATGCTTTATTGAGCCACATATTATACGCAATAAGCTTTCATCAATAGGGTCGGAGATTTTTTTTATTGCATTTATTAGATCTGTAGGCTCACAATCAATTGCAAACTGGTCCCAGGAGCCATGAATGTTGGTCCCCCCTATAATTTCTTCACTGCGTGAAATCTTTGGCTTTTTATTTGCATTTGAAATCGACGTATTAGCTTCCCTTTTACGATCTGGAATGCAAGAGCTTCCTTTACAAGGTGCTATTTTTTTAGAATCGTCTCTGTTCCCTTTGGCACCCAATGGGAAGAACTCATTTCCCATTGGGCCGGCGACTTTTTTCTGCCCTCGTGCATTATTGGCACTTTTACCACGATCCATGATATTACTTATAAACTGAACTAATGGGTTCACGAGCCCAACCGCTTGAAAGTACAATTTGTTTTGCTTTAAAATTACAGCTATGTTTCTTTACGGATAACTACAAGGCGCATCAATTACAGGTGATAGCGATGGAAGCTATGCTTCTTCTTATGAGCACGCTTGTGTCAATTATAGTCTGTTTTGCTTTATTTACATCTCCGCGTATACATACACATATACGTCTATATATACCCTGCAAACAAATGCTCCCGAAATCTAAGTGTCGGAAATTTGTTACGATTCTTTTAGAAATCTTTAAAGAAAACCGTATGAAGCGGTTGACAAGAACTAGTAAAGAAATTAAATTAAAGGAAATTAAAAAAAAAATTGTTAAACCTTTCAGAATTCTATGAAATCCTGGTATGCAGGGTATACATATACATACGAATATGAATAGATAAAGAAGATGTTGATGACACAAGGAGTTCACACCAACGGTAAATGTTGTTTTTGTACGAGTGCTACAACCTCATGAACGAAAGACACAAGATCACGCGGGAAGGAAAGAACGAAAAAAGTTATTTTCTAGCTGCCGAAATCTCAACGCCATCTTTGTTGTAAGAAGTAAACAACGGAGAAAACCGCGAAATTGTTGAACGCATGAAAAATCATTTTTATTATGCAAATTCTTCTAAAAATCATGCCGTTGTGTTAAATTATTCTTTATCTTATGTGTACACACGTTGTCACAATCGCAAATGAAGAAAATTGCAGTAAAAAGCCACCACCAAATTGTAAACAACGAAGAAATGTAAATAAACGGCTAATGTCAAAATCGTTAAACTTTTTTCCTTAATGCGATTCTAACGGGCTACTCTCCTGCCCGCGTGATCTTGTCTTTTTGGTTCATGCTACAACCTGTAGTTGTTGAATCATCATATAGGCCTTTCGCACGAGGCGATTTTTCAGGCAACAAAAGTTGAATGCGGAGTTGAATGAGAAGTTGAAAGTGAAAAAGTTGCCATCCCTATTCAGACGAGGCGATTTTCGATTCAACTCGAATTGTTGTTTACATTATTTAAAATGAGTTTAAATCGCCAAATTTTATCAATTGGCGTAAATTTGGTAAGCCAAGCGTTGGTATAAGTGCTTTTAGCGAAGCTGAAAGATAAAATAAGAGTAAAAAAGTAAAAAAGAAAAAAAATATGTATACACAACAGTGTTGGCATTTTTTGGTACAATTGTACTTGTTTGATACAATTTCATTTACAATATACTTTCCTACTACGCAGTACTTTTTAATACAATTTTGTAATGAATACTAAAAATATATAGCTCTGAAAATTCACAGCAAGAAATTTTTTGTATTCTCTTTTGTTCGCCAGTTCGTATTTACCTTTGTAAGTTTTGAAAAATGGCTTGAACGAACCAGTATAATACAGCCTAGGCAAATTTTTAAAGAAACTTTTCGATACTAAGTTTTATTAAAACAAAATGTCGAAGTCAGCTTCATATAGAAACAAAGTCTTCGTTAGTTATAAGAAGAGATTTTCGTAAATATAATACCTTTACGGCACTCACATATTGACAAGATTTTACTATTTATTTTATTATTCTTTAATTTTAATTATCTGTTTATAAAATATAATGTATTCTTTAAGAAAAACTGTACAAACCTAAGATTAAATCTTTGCGAAACATCCAAAAACCAACATACTTTCGTAAAAATTTCGAGCTTTATTAATATTCTTTAGTTTTTAGCCCATTCAATTTTAGTATAATAAAGTTAAAGTTTAAAGTAGCTGGGACTTACCGTTGAACTTGGCATTTTTTTTGTCGACGATGTCAGCCATTTTCTTCCATACGAAGTGTGTCCGACGATTTTTTTATATGGAGAAAACTAGCAACACCTTCATCAAAGAAATCTTAAAAAACTTAGTTATATTAAAATTTAATGGGCTAAAAAACCGCACGCTCAAAATAAATCTAGGAAATCGAATTAAAAGCTCGAAATTTTTACGAAAGTGTGTTGGTTTTTTTAATGTTGCACAAAGTTTGAACCTTGAATTTGTACAGCTTTTCTTAAAATATAAACCGTATTTTTACAAAAAATAATTAAAATTGAATACTATTAAGATAAATGGTCATATCTTGTCGTAAAGTTTTGATAAGCACTTGAAATGCTATTAAAATGTCAAATTTTAGTACTGAATCCAAAGGAAAATGTCTCTGTTATCCATTAATAATAACTTAAATATGCTTTTTGTTAAGATGTATACCTGAAAATGTGTGCATACATATTTGCGTTAAATGCAGTACATGTGCACGTGGAATCAATTTGTAAAAGTGTAAACTACGTAAACGTATGTACATAAACAATAAAACTTTCTCATGAATACCATAAATTTATTGGTCTTGAAGGGAATGTACTAAGAAAATATATGAGCGAATTAAAAAGTGTATACAATTTATAGCCCAAAAGTACATTTTTTGTATAGATTTCGTACTGAAGGAACAATTTAATTTCCCAACACTGATACAGAATGTAAACAAACACAGGGTTGCAAGGAAAAAAAGTTGAACGAGCTCAAAGTTGGCTGGCGACCAACTTTGTTGAAAGCGATTAGTTGAAAGGCCGTTCGGACGAGGCGATTTTTGCTTTCAACTAAAAGTTGCCTGAAAAATCGCCACGTGCGAAAGCCCTATCATGGATAACTATCACTAAAACCTGAGCCCCTGTCTCCACCGGGGATCACTGACAGCGTGATATCCATGCTTGATATCTATTGCAGTCAATTTGCTAGTTTGATAGCCATATTTTTAATGTGAAGAAGTGTGCTGGTGGTTGCATGTAGATTTTTTGGTTATGGTGCAGTTCATGGGCCCCACCGAAAAATGATGCAAAATAATCGAAAGGGTATCAAACGACGCATATTAAGAATCCGAAGGCGGAGACTGATTTTTTTTAACCCTTCAAAAGTTATTCGTAAAAAACCGTTCGATTTTAGTTCACGTTGTCAGTACAAAATTCACGCTAATAAATGCATTAAATAAACGCATATTGGTATCCAGATGTTCACTATAGTTTACTTTAACTAAATTTGTAACAAAAAATCGCGAAACTTATTGATTTAATTAAATACTAATGAGAGAACAATGTACGAAAAACCGTCGTCACATTTATTCTGTTAGTTGAAGCTAGGTGTAATAAAAACATGGAGGTGCTTGGTGTTGCCAATATATCATATGAGTTTCATTTTTCCCGAACCTGTTCTCTTTTCACTTTTGGTTTCCATGTATTTACTATGGGCGGATGACAAATTTTCGGGTAAATTTTTGTCCGGGCGAAACTCAGGATAAGGCAGACTACTTTAAGGGCCGTTTGCACCATGTCTAGTTAACTCTAACTCCCAGTTAAACATCTTTATCGACGTTATCGACACCCATCATATAACATGTGATCGATAAAGCAGTTAACGTGCTTAACTGAAGGATGTACCTCCAGTTAGCGTTAACTAGACATGGTGCAAACGGCCCTAAGAGAAGGTTTTAATTAGTGATGCCAACAACAATAAATGAGAAGGACTTTAATTAGTAATTATTTTTATAATTTGTATATAAACAAAATCTTTCTAATAGAAAACTCATTTTCGGCCGAAGGCCGCCTAAGCAGAAAGAAGTTGTGCCCTTCTTCTTCGGCAACATAAACGAGAATTCTGTGTAGTAAGGGTTATGATCCCTAAGCGCAGCCGAAGGCCGTCTACGCAGAAAGAAGTTTTGCCACTCTTCTCCGGCAACACTGAAAGTAGAATTCTGCGTATTAAAGGTTATGATATCTAAGCGGGCCCGAAGGCCGCCTACACAGAAAGAAGTTTTGCCACTCTTCACCGTCAACACAGAAAGGAGAATTCTGCGTAGTAAGGGTTATGATCCCTAAGCGCGGCCGAAGGCTGCTTATGCTGAGAGACGTTCTGCCACAGGTCTCCGGCAACACAGAAAGGAGAAATCTGCGTAGTAAGGGTTATAATCCCTAAGTCTTCGTTCAAACACGGAAACTCGAGTTTCTTATTATCGGCGATTTCTCTTTTAGTGTTGCCCTTTGCATTCACACACAGAAACTCTTTTGTACGTGTTGACATATAATACATTTATATTCTGGAAGGATGGCAACACTACGCAAAAAGACATGTTTGTAACTTCCGCCTTTTTTTCTTTCTCTCTACTTTTTTACTTCTTGCGATTTACACGTGCCTTTGTCAAGACACTTAAGGTATTTAAATATAAAATAAAATAGTAGATTTAGAACCAAAAAGAACCGGATTATTTTTACTTGGTCGTCCTAACATGGTAGCAGAGCAAGGTTATTGAGGAATAACCGAGAAGTCAAACGTTAAAGAAACTATATCGAAGAGTAATAAAAATGGCGACTGCTAAAAATAGCGATATCGTGATACCAATATTCGACGGAGCAGACTACAGCAATTGGAGGTTACGCATTTTAAAGTTTCTACAATTTAAGCAATGTAGAGAGGTAGCGACGAGGGAGAAAATTAATTCAGACAAAGCTGAGGAGTGGGAAGTCAAGGACGTGCAAGCAACTAATTACATTTACAGCGCCATTTCAAATAAGCAATTAGAGTACATAAGCGAACTCGATTCGGCGTACAAAATTATGTGTAAGTTTGACGAAATGTACCTTAAAAAGTCAACAGCTTTGCAAATTGTTTGCCGAAACAACCTTGAATGTGTCAAATTGAAAAATTACTCTGATGTAAACCAGTTTTTTTTTGACTTTGAAAAGCTAGTAAACGAGCTAAAGCAAGCCGGTGCAGTCATAAGCGAGCAGGAAAAATTGAATTACATGCTAAAAGCACTACCACATAGTTGTAGCCATATTGGAGATCTTATTGACGTGTTACCTGAAAAAGACAGAACGGTAGAGTATCTCAAAAGCAAACTTAAAATGAAANGAAGCAAACATAAAATGAAATCCATGGAATCGATTACAGAAAAACCACAAGAAGCAGTAAAGGCCCGTCCACATAGAACTTTGGCGTTGCGTTGGCGTTGGCGTCGCTTCAACAGCTGACTATGAATACATGAATTCAAATGCAGCCGTCCACATAGCCAAAATTCGACAACGCTCACGCCAACACAAAGCAAAAAGATGGCCAACTCTCAACTTTTCGCGTGCGTCGCTCGTCAGCTGTTGCGAATAAATAAAATTATGTGAAATATTTTTCCTTTTTAATCAAGTGCGGGCAAGAAATATCGTTTTTAATGCAATTATTGATATGAAATATTAATTTATCTGTCGTTAATATGTTAATTTAGTGGCCCAAGGATTCGCCGCCAAGCGTTCATTGTAGCAAGCATACTTTTAACGTGCGTTCTGTCAAACCAACGCCAACGCCAAAGCCAACGCGAAAGTTCTATGTGGACCGGCCTTAAATGAAACATCAAACGCTTTCAAGGCAGATTGCCGTGCGCGTTCATCTTCTGGAAGTAAACCAAAATGCTACAATTGTGGGAAGCCTGGACATATGAAGCGAGATTGTTGGCTCGGAGTCGGAAATTGTGGACGAGGACGCGGTTCTAGACACCAGGAACGAGGAACACAAAGTCAACGAAATTTTCAAAGAGGCAGAGGAAGTCATCAAAGCCAGTCGAGTAGTGAACGCCAGGGTAACAGCTTTCATATTACTATCGCGAATAATATCGAGAGAAGTTACAAAGCAAATAGCGATGAGATAATATGGTTGCTCGATAGTGGATGTACAGACCANAGTTGCTCGATAGTGGATGTACAGACCACATAATTAACAGTGATGAGTATTATGATGAGTATGAGACATTGAAGAACCCCATTAAGGTTAAAGTCGGCGATGGAAGAATCTTGGAAGCTACTAAAGTCGGTAACATTAAAACTTTCTTTCCAGTCTATGATGAAAAATCCGAAGTTAAACTGATTGATGTATTTTACGTTAAAGAGATGAAAGCAAATTTATTAAGCTACTCTAAAATCACCGACAATCACTCTGTCATCTCTAAAGGTCGACTATCGAAAATATACAACAGCTATCGAGAAATTGTAGCGATGGCAACGAAAGAGGAAAGACTATACAAAATGAAAAGTTACATGACAAAAGAAAAACTAAAGGCGAATGTGGTCACGAATAAAGAGCTAACAATAAAAGAAAAACTACATCGAACTCTCGGACATGTAAATTTTAAAAATCTCCAAATAATGTGTAAAAATGAACTGCTTGAAGGATTGCCTAAAGAAATTGAGACAGAGTATATGAAATGTGCCACCTGTATTGAAAACAAAATGTGTAACTTGCCATTTAACAACAGACAAAGAGCCGGAGACGTGCTTGATATTGTACACACAGATTTGAACGGGCCTCATAGAACTACGGGTGATAATGGTGAGAAATATTTCTTGAGCTTTATAGATGATTACAGCAAATTAGCGAAAGTATACTGTATTCAAGCGAAAGATCAAGTATACGAATGTATGATGCAGTATGTGAATGAAATTCAGAATCAGACGGGTAAGACTATAAAGGAGTTGCGCTGCGACAACGGAAAAGAGTACATGAATAGTAAAGTATATCAGTTTTTGAGAGAAAAGGGGATCAAGTTGAAAGCATGTCCGGCATATGTACACGAGCTAAACGGAACTGCAGAGAGGTATAATCGATCGATAATGGACATGGCAAGATGTCTCTTGACAGAGGCTAAAGTAGACCGAAAATATTGGCCAGAAGTAATTAAAGCTGCCGCGTATCTGAAAAATCGGACTTTGACCAACACAATAGAAAGAAAGACACCGTACGAAATATTCTTCAAAAAGAAACCATCGATTAAAAATTTAAAAATGTACGGTAGCAAAGTTTATGTGAGAATTCCAGAAGCGAAAAGAAAATCAAAATGGGATAAAAAGGCTGAATTGGGAACTTTACTTGGATATACAGAGGTCGGTTATAGAGTGTTAGTTGGAAGTAGAGTGATTGTGGCAAGGCATTGTGACATTATTGAAGAAGATGTTACATGTATCGGATTTGATGATGACCCTGAAGAGAAAGGAAAAGAAACTTTAAATGGTACGCAAGAGTCTGAAACCCCGAAGACATACGAAATAGATGGTAGTTTGAGTGATGAAAAACATGATTTTGAAAATAATGACGGCAACACAAACAAGGGGACTACAAAAAGACAAATAAAAGCCCCCGTAAGGTTCGGTGAAGAATTCGGCTACTACTGCATAGGGGCGAATTTCTGTGACGCAACGACTCCAATCAATTACCAGGAGGCAGTAACAAGCGACAACGCAGCGGAATGGACTGAGGCAATGAATCGAGAAATGAGCAGCTTGGTGGAAAACAATACGTGGGAACTTGTAAGCAAACCTCGTGACAGAAAGGTCTTGGATGTCAAGTGGGTCTACAAGAAGAAAGCTAACAGTGAGTATAAAGCTAGATTAGTAGTTAGGGGGTTTCAGCAAACCGATGGTGTCGATGATACTTATGCCCCGGTCGCTAAAATGCAAACATTAAAGTTGTTATTAGCTTACTGTTGTCAAAATAGTTTAGAAGTTCACCAAATGGATGTCGAAACTGCTTTTTTAAATGGAAAGGTGTTATCGGAATTATATGTGAAACAAGCAATCGGCTTTGAAGATAGTTCAGGCAGGGTATATAAATTAAAAAAGTCTTTATATGGGTTAAAAGAAAGCCCTCGTGCTTGGTATGAATGTGTAAACGAATTTGTTACTACAATTGGTTTTCGCAGGTGCAAATATGATTATTGTCTTTATGTTAAAAACAGAAGTGGTTTAAACACATATTTACTATTATTTGTAGATGATCTAATAATTTGTTGCGAAGATATACGAGAAATAATTAACATTAAAAACCAACTGAAGAACAAATTTAAGATGAAAGATATGGGTAAAGTTAAAACATATATTGGAATTGATATTNCATAATTTGTTGCGAAGATGTACGAGAAATAATTAACATTAAAAACCAACTGAAGAACAAATTTAAGATGAAAGATATGGGTAAAGTTAAAACATATATTGGAATTGATATTGAATATGAATATGGAAATTGTAATACTATGGTTTTAAGCCAAGAAATGTATATAGAATCTTTAGCTAAACGATATAATATTCAAAACGCTAAACTGTATAAAACACCTATGGAAATGAGTTTAAAATTGGAACAATCTGAGCTAAACGAAGATGTAAAATATAGAAACTTAATTGGCGCATTATTGTACATAAGCTCTGGCACAAGACCAGACATAGCCTACAGTGTAAATTTTTTAAGTAGATTTCAAAATTGCTGCAATGAAACACATTTTAAGTATGCTTTGCGAGTACTCAAATATTTGTATTTAACCAAAAGTCTTAAACTGAAATATTATAAAAATGTTAATGCTGATACAATGGATTGTTTTGTAGACGCAGACTTTGCAGGAGATACTGTAGACAGGAAATCTACATCAGGTTATGTTGTAAGATTATTTGGCAATGCTATTTATTGGAAATCTAAAAAACAAAGAAGTGTAACAAAATCATCTACTTTTGCTGAATACATTGCAATATCAGAAGCTGTAACAGAAATACTTTATCTGCTTTATATAACTAACGATGTATTTACAAATGTCTGTAAACCGATTAAAGTGTTTGAAGATAATTCAGGAGCAGTAGCTATAGCAAAGTATGGAAATTTTACTAAAAATTCAAAGCACATTGAAGTTCACTACCACTTTGTACATGAAAACGTTAAAAATGGAACTATTCAAATATTTTAACAATATTGCAGACATTTTTACTAAAGCGTTGGGCAGTGTTAAGTTTGAAAATTTAGAAACATGTTGTTAAAATAAGATTACAATAAGTATGGAATATAAATGTAAGGAGGCGTGTTGACATATAATACATTTATATTCTGGAAGTATGGCAACACTACGCAAAAANGACATTTTTACTAAAGCGTTGGGCAGTGTTAAGTTTGAAAATTTAGAAACATGTTGTTAAAATAAGATTACAATAAGTATGGAATATAAATGTAAGGAGGCGTGTTGACATATAATACATTTATATTCTGGAAGGATGGCAACACTACGCAAAAATAGATGTTTGTAACTTCCGCCTTTTTTTCTTTCTCTACTTTTTTACTTCTTGCGATTTACACGTGCCTTTGTCAAGACACTTAAGGTATTTAAATATAAAATAAAATACTAGATTTAGAACCAAAAAGAACCGGCTTATTTTTACTTGGTCGTCCTAACAGTACGCAATTGTCGTTGCCAGCTGTGAATCGTCAACTTGAATTACTCAGACGAACAAGAGCACAAAGCGTGTTTCCCGAACACGGGCGACTCGGTACCCGTCCCCTTTCCTCGTCGCTCTCTCCCCAACAAGCTTCGAGTTTCCAAGTTTTGGTGTCTGAACGTCGACTAAGCGCGGGCGAACGCCGCCTACGCAGGAAGATGTTCTGCCACTCTTCTCCGGCAGAAAGAAGAATTCAGCGTAGTAAACACGGCCGAAGGCCGCCTACGCAGGAAGAAGTTCTGCCACTCTTCTCCGGCTAAACAGAAAGGAGAATACGCAGGAAAAAGTTTTGCCAGTTATTTAATTACAAAAAACTTTAAGTCTTTCGCATTTAGTGTTATTGGTGTCACTTACTAAAACCTTCTGCCTAATCCTGAGTTTCACCCGAAAATTTGTATTCCGCCCTTAATAACTACATGGAAACCAAACGTGAAAAGTGAACCTTTTCGGAGAAAATGAAACTCATGATAGGCCTCTTTTCTAAAAGTAATATATTGGCAACACCAAGCACCTCCATGTTTTTATTACACCTAGCTGCAACTGGTACGATGAGGAGTGTCAGGAAGCTGCAGAGAAAAAAGATGCCGCCTACAGGGCCACGCTGCGATCGGGCGCAACGCGCCCTATGTGGGACCGCTATAGGGATCTGAAGAGGGAAGAGACGTATTTGCCGCAACAAGAAGAGAGAGGCCGAAATACGTGAGTGCGAAGAGCTTGAAATGCTGGCCGACAGGAGGAAAGCCCGAAAATTTTACCAGAGATTTAGGCGACTTACGGAAGGTTTAAAGACCGGGGCGCACTCATGTAAGAACAATAATGGCGACCTAGTAACTGATGTCCAGAGCGTACTTAAATTATGGAGGGAACACTTTTCCGCCCTACTAAATGGTAGCAGCACGGAACGTTGTGGAGAAGAAGAACCCGAGCCCGCAGTCGATGATGACGGAGTCGACGTTCCACCACCTGACTATGACGAAGTACGTATAGCAATAACGCGGCTGAAAAACAACAAAGCCGCTGGAGCTGACAGCCTGCCAGCTGAGCTATTCAAGTACGGCGGCGAGGAGTTGATAAGGTGCATGCATCAACTCTTGTGCAGAATATGGTCAGATGAACGCATGCCCGACGACTGGAATTTAAGTGTGCTCTGCCCAATCCACAAGAAAGGTGACCCCGCCATTCGCGCCAACTACCGCGGGATCAGCCTTCTAAGCATAGGTTACAAGGTCTTATCGAGCGTATTGTGTGAAAGACTGAAGCCCACCGTCAATGAACTGATTGGGCCTTATCAGTGTGGCTTTAGACCTGGCAAATCCACCATAGACCAGGTATTCACAATACGCCAAATCTTGGAAAAGACCCGCGAGAAAAGGATCGACACTCACCACCTATTTGTCGACTTTAAAGCCGCTTTTGACAGCACTAAAAGGAGTTGCCTATACGCCGCTATGTCTGAATTTGGCATCCCCTCAAAACTCATACGGCTGTGTAAAATGACGTTGAGCAATACCACCAGCTCCGTCAGAATTGGAAAAGACCTCTCCGAGCCGTTCGCCACAAAACGGGGTTTCAGACAGGGCGACTCCCTTTCATGTGACTTCTTTATTGTGATGTTGGAGAAGATAATAAGAGCTGCAGAACTGAACCGCTCAGGAACAATTTACTATAAGAGCGTGCAATTGCTGGCTTATGCCGATGACATCGACATCATCGCTAACAAAAACCGCGAAGTCTGTTCTGCCTTTTCCAAGTTGGATAGGGAAGCAAAGCGAATGGGTCTGGTGGTAAACGAGGACAAGACGAAGTATCTCCTGTCATCAAACAAACAGTCAGCACATTCGCGCCTTGGCACCCACGTCACTGTTGACAGTTACAATTTCGAGAAAGTAGAGAATTTTGTTTACTTGGAAACCAACATTAACACCGATAATAATGTCAGCATTGAAATCCAACGTAAAATCACTCTTGCCAACAAGTGCTACTTTGGACTGAGTAGGCAATTCAGGAGTAAAGTCCTCTCTCGACGTACGAAAACCGCGCTCTATAAGTCACTCATCATGCCCGTGCTGGTATATGGCGCAGAAGCATGGACAATGACAACATCCGGTGAGGCGGCTCTTGGAGTGTTTGAGAGAAAGATTTTGCGGAACATTTACGGGCCTTTACGCGTTGGCGACGGCGAGTACCGCAGACGATGGAACGATGAGCTGTATGAGCTTTACAACGATATGGACATAGTGCAGCGAATTAAAATACAGCGGTGGCTTGGTCATGTCGTTCGAATGGACACCGACGTTCCAGCTCTGAAAGTATTCAACTCGGAACCCGCTGGTGGTAGCAGAGGAAGAGGGAGGCCCCCACTGCGATGGAAAGATCAGGTGGAGAAGGACTTGGCTTCACTTGGCGTTTCCAATTGGCGTCAGTTGGCACAGAGGAGAAACGACTGGCGTGCTTTGCTGAACTCGGCCAAAATCGCTTAGGCGGTTACAGCGCCAAAAAAGAAGAAGCTGCAACTAGCAGAATAAATGCGACAACAGTTTTTTGTACATTGTTTTCGCATTAATATTTACTTAAATCAACAAGTTTCGCAATTTTTTGTTATAAATTCAGTTTAAGTAAACTATAGTGAACATCTAGATACCAATATATGTTCAATTAATAAGGGTATACATCAAACCTTATAAATGCATTGTAAACTGTATAAAATTATAATTGTGTAAAGCTTATAAATGAACTGTCAAAATTTGTATGGAAACTCGTTTACACATTTCTGATAAATTTATCCAGCGATTTCACTGAATAAACTTGATAAACTGAAGACAATGCAACTCTGTCGCAACTCTAGCTATGTTTTCTTAGGCAATAATCGGGATCCGCATACAAATTTTGCACGCAAATTCAACAACGATATGACCCTGATAGAGATCTGGTTCAATTATTATCCCGTCTGTTTGTTTTGTGTCACTGATAATTCGCAAAGTTTGGTAGTCGTGACAAATGAATTCATACACGAACAGACATTCTGCCATTGTTTCTTATAACTTGCTTCAAATAAAAAGCCTTTATGTTATATGTACATTTATTTAAATAGATATCTCGTAAATATAATTTTTTCCAATTTAGTTAGGTAGTTTCTATAATTTCTTTAATCCCGTGCTAGTAGTATAACGTTAGTGATACTGAGCTCTATAAGCAAAGAAAACACGACTATTGTCGCATGTGTAAACGAAAAGAGAGTGTGGGTCGTTCATGTAACAAAGTGCGTAAACTTATAAGATTATCTGCTTGATAAAGTTATCGGTTTAGATGAATACCACTAATGTATTTATTAACGTGAATCTAGTACTGACAAAGTTGAGCTGAATGAAACGGTTTTTTGCAAATAACTTTTGGGCGGTTTAAAAAGATCAGTTTCCGCCTTCGGATTCTTAGGGCCGGTTGTTCAATGTCTGGTTATCACTACTTGCCGGTTAAACATCATTATCGACGTCTTCGACATCATGCATTTAACATGTGATCGATAAAGCAGTCCTTGTATTTAACCGGAGCTTCTACCTCTGATTTGTGCTAATCAGACATTGAACAACCGGCCCTTAATGCTGGCAATAATAGCCGTCGTTTGAAACCCCTTTCGATTATTTTGCATCAATTTTCTGTGGGGACCAAGAAGTGCACAATTACCCTTTTTTCTAAAATTGTACACTCCCACCAACAGGGATGGTTTTTGGAAGCAGGAGAGAAAGGAGAAGAATTCAATCCAACTTCCTAAAACTGTAGCTAAATTCCACAAAAAAGAGAGGATACTAGTGTTTTAATTATTTAATTTAAACAATATTGTTTACATGGAATATAACCCCTGATTGTTATTAAAAATAAACATTTACAGTATATTTTGCTTTGCTGCCTTTATGCTTAAGTGCACATTGAAGATACCTACCCTAAAATGCGCTTTAGCGGCATTATTATTAACATTTATAAGGAAACTCCTCCGATAGATGCATTCAACATACCTGCGCATTGGCGATACCAGCCTTAAAAATTGTGCAACTATTATTAACTATCAAAGAAAGTTTTAGGTTTACCTGCACTGGCGCTACAATTACCTAATTTTACAAGCTTTTATTTATTTTGCTCATCTCGCAGAACAACGAAAATGTGTATCAATTAATGTAGTTATATAGATAATTAGATACCATTCGGTAAAAATTTCGCTTGCGGTAAGTGCTCCTCCATTAA
>NW_016157091.1:949838-954459 GCF_001687245.7 Rhagoletis zephyria | reverse complement strand
GTGCACAAGTTTTTCGTGCAAAGAAGGATGGGCAGCTAAGCAAAATATACTGTATATGTATATACCAAAGTTGCGTACGTCAGACGGCGCATAGCTCGAGAATGGATGGTCCACTTTGAGCTATTTTTTTTGTATGTTTGTTTGCCTAGTAAATTTTTTCGGTGCCATTTACAGTTGATAGATCTACAAGAACATCGAGGGCATATATTCAATAGCCTCTATCTGAAGTTTTCACATAAACAACTTCCCTACTAGACAAACCTGACGGAAACTATTACACACACACCAGTGAACCAACACAAATGCAAGTATGGACATATATTAGTTCAATACTGTGTAAATACTAGCGAGAATGAAACCCATCAAAATTTGAAAGAAAGAGATAGCAACAATGTACTACGACTGTTTTCAGCTAATTTCACAGAGTTGCATTTCATGCTGATTGAATGTAGTTGCCACCTTCAAAATACCAAATATATCCGAGTACTATGTAAAGCAGTGCCCGCCAAAAAGAGAAAAGTCTTAAAATGAGAATGTACTAGTTACGAAACAAAAAATGAGAATGTTTTGGTGGTAATGCACGGAAAAAATTTCTGTGTTGTATTACTTATTATAAAAACTTTGGTATGTTTTTTTGCCGTTTTTTTCATTGTGCGCTATTTTTTAAACAACATCGAAACATATAATGAAAGTTAACGGCCCTAAGAAAGGAAAAAGTTGGTAAAATTTTATATGTATTGTACAAAATTATTATTATTTTTTTATAATTTAAGTGTGGAGATCTGAGCAAAAAAGACGACGTGCTTCGAGCACTCTGAATATTAAAAGAAAATTTCGTTGATTTCAAGTAGAAATAAAATAAAAATATATATATCTAATATATATTTATTTTAAAATTAGGTAAAACTTGACATTTAAGAACAATTTAAAGTAACGATTAAACCAAAAGATAAATAACAAAGCATATTGTATGTTTTAATTGAGGATTGCTCATTAGCAGTAGAGAACAGGGCGACGTATTCATATACGAATTCGCGTTTTGTAGAACAGAGACAAGCTACTGACTTTGCAATTTAAAAGTAAAGTTTTCTGTCAAGTGTGATACAAGGTCAGCATTTACATCACCAATGACAGTTAAGTCTTAGGGGAATTTTTATATCAGAACCTCATTCTCATCATTATGAAAAATGCAGATAGAGGGTATTGAATATAAGCCCTCGATATTCTTGTGTATAGGTGTGTATGAAGTTACTACTGCCACAGAAGGGCGAATTCTGCGTAGTAAGAAGTTCTGACACTCTTGTCCGGCAGCACAGAAAGGAGAAATCTGCGGGTTGCGTAAGGGTTATAATCCTTAAGCGCGGCCGAAGGCCGCCTACGCAGGAAGATGTTCTACCACTCTTCTCCGGCAAAACAGAAAGAAGAATTCTGGTTAGTAAGGGTTATGATCCCTAAGCGCGACTGAAGGCCGCCTTCGCAGGAAAAAGTTTTGCCAGTTAATTAATTATAAAAAACTTAGGGCCGGTTACTCAATGTCTGGTCAACACTAATCTGCGGTTAAACATCGTTATCGACGTTACCGACTCCCTGTTATATGCATGGAGTCTTTCGCATTCATTGTTATTGGCGTCACTAACTAAAACCTAAATTTGTAGAAATTAACCGTTCTTTACTTGCAGCATGAATCAACATCCGCATTTCACACGCACTGATCTCAGCGTTTCAGACGCCTAAAATTAAAATACTTGCATGCTACGTAAGTCCCTAGTTTTAAAAAATCATCAAGCGTATTTTATACAAATATATACTTATTTATTTGCAGGCAAGTAATATGATTTATCCAAAGGCCCTTTTCAGGGCCGCCAATTAATTAACAAAGAGATTAGAATTTTATGCTTAGATAAATACATATATACCAATCAACAAGAGACCCTTTTCAGGGCCGCAATTAAGTTGACAAAGAGATTAAAATTTTATATCCTATATATATTTATGTTCTTAACGTATATATGTATGCATGTATCTTTTTAATAATTATCATTTAAATTATATAATTTTTTTACTTAGATTTAATAGCAATTACTTGTTTTTACACATCATTTTGCTTCGTTATAGTTAAACTTAACTAAGTGGATAAATTAAAATATAATATACTGCACATATATGTATATAATATACTGCAAAATAAAGACTATAGTAGTAAAAATTGTAAATCGAATAAATGTTTATTAAAACTATACCTCATTGCACTAGCTTCCAANTAAAATATAATATACTGCACATATATGTATATAATATACTGCAAAATAAAGACTATAGTAGTAAAAATTGTAAATCGAATAAATGTTTATTAAAACTATACCTCATTGCACTAGCTTCCAAAAACAGAGAAGAAAAATAACTATGACACCAACTACCACTACACCAACTAGTACACCAGGTTGGGATTACTGTAGTCGTCGCTGAAGTGTTTGCACTAGTTGGTGTCGGCTGGTGTACAGAAAAACTATCAAACTAAAGGGTGATTTTCGGCGCCGATGAACCAACTGAACCGAAGATATCATCAAGGTTGGCATTTGAAGTTGGTTGTACATTAATTTCTAAAATAGAAATTTAGGTCTCAATTCAGTCTAAGACTTTTTTGAATCTACCAAATCCTTACCTAAAATATCAGGTATTGGAGCCGAGCCAATGTCAGATGAATTATCATCCCCGAATGCTCCAAGCAAATCGAAACTAGCGTCACTCGTTGGCATAACAGTGGCTTGTGGATCTTGCACCGGCAGCTGGGGTTGGGGCTGGTTTAAACTGAGCATGTCTATTGGTGGTGATGGTTGAGGTTGGATTCGAGGTACATCCTATTGCTTTATTTCGGTAGCATCTGGTAAATAGGCGTTATCTACCGAAGCAGCTGACCTAACAGGCGTAGGTTTGTTGATGGAACTAGGTTTTGTCACTGTAGTAAGGAAAATAAATAAATTAATGAAATGGGCCGAAATACTATAGGGACTTGCCGAAATTATCCACCATTTCCTCGAATTCTAATTGCGAACTAAATATATGTTGTGCGATTCTTATGGGCTTTGCTGGTAACCAAGGAGGATTCGTTATCCGTGAAACTCAACGACAGCGAAACCGAAAAGTCATGAGGAACCTGATTGGCATCCGGTAAATCATCGAGATCATTCGAGGAAAATGTTATCAATGTTTCTTGTTCCGGTATGAAGCCCGTGTTGATTTGGAATTGACAAATCTTCAAATTATGGAAATTAAGCTGCATCACCACCGGCATGCTTGCAGCGACTTATTTTTTCCAAACCCTGTAAGCAAAGTTTTTATTAATACGACACAAATTTGTTATTACTGCCACGCACTCACCAAATTAAATGATTCCACAAGCCCAGTGCATGATTTACAAGGCGGCAACTTAGTTGATTTTTCCTTTTGGTCCTTTGGAGATTTGTCAAAAGCTTCCACAGCTTCACAGTTCTCAAACAGCAACACCAGCCCACTTACAATTGAAAGCACCACTTTTAAACACGACATGTTAAGTTGAAAACGTTGAAATACCACAATTTACAAATTAAAATCGGAGGTAAGCAAGCATCGACCACTTTCTGCAGGAAAACATGCGCTGCGACAAGATATTATCACTTTTTCGGCACCTGCAATACAAACTTATTCGACCTGTGTGCTGATTCAAAAAATTGAACTAACGGTAAAGATTACTGTTTCTTATTGTTGCCATATTGACTCAGAGAGGTGGTTTACAAAGCAATTGTAAAGTAAAAATTTGATCACATAACACCTGAAATGCAAAAAGACGTAATAAACATCGCCGTTGAAATTCAAAAAGCCGTAACTAATACAAAATTCAAAATTCAGTTCAAAGTTCAAAAATGGATTTCATCGAATTAAAACTCCCACATCTTTTAATGAAAAAAATAAAAAAATTAGCACTACCTTTTCCATTTCAGTTACATGTTGTTACGTCTTTTCGCATTTCAGGTGACGATATATTTACATTTTTCTTTACACAAATATTGTAAGGAAAGTTAAATAAAATTTCACTGAGCCCGCAACCAGTTTATCAAACTCTAAAATATTAACAGAATTAGAATCTCTGTCGTCCCTGCAGGGAAACGCGGACTAGTGAATCAAATTTCTAGTTCCGTACTAGGTCTTTATCCCCAAAAAGGAACTAGACCGATATGAACTAGATCTCCACCAGTCCGAAATCGGCGAAAATGGGTACTTTTAAAATACTAATTTTTTTCAGTTTTTTTCACAGAAATCGATATCTAAAGTGACGAATTTAGAAATGGTTCGGAACTATAGAAAAAGGGATGCAGAACGAACTAGATCTTGTTTGTCGAATTTAGAACAAGTTCGGAACTATCGAATAAGGGATGCAGCGGGGGGCTTGTTTACTTTACATAGATATGTGTTCGGCGGCTTTTTCGTTCAAATACGCTTCCATTCTGCGCTTCGCAGATGCTTTTTCATAGCTCGGTAATACAAAACTAAAGTTTGTGTTAACATTTCAACATATTGCGACCGTCTGGAATCTAAGAAATAACAGCGAGCACCTCTGCAAACTCAGCTACAGCTAAAGGTATGT
>NW_016157091.1:937670-948637 GCF_001687245.7 Rhagoletis zephyria | reverse complement strand
AAATTAGAAAAATCTGTAAAAACATCGATGTTTCCATTCGAACATCCATTCGAACTGCCATCGATGTAATTTTTCGAAACATCGATTCTTCAAACATCGATGTTTTCACCGTAATTTACATCCCTAATTTGTGAAAACAATGTTCAAGGCTCTATTGGGCAAAAAATTCGAAATAGCATTGCGTAGATTCTCAATGATTTGCCTTTTTGCGAAGGCTTTTCATCAAAAGTCTTTGCGAATCGGTGCGAGTGTCTTTGTAATTTAGCCATGGCTACGCTACAGGAGATGAAATGTAATCCAAATTGAGGCAAATCTATTTTTGGCGAAAAGCTGATAAAATGTAAGGTTTCGCATTTTAGCATATTTTAGCCATAACGAAAGTTAGAATCCGGCTGCGGGTCGACACAGTTGGCTTTTTGATTTCGAAAAGCACTTCATCAGAAAGAAACGCAATGTTTTCAGATCTAAATATTTCAGCATCCTTTCTAAATTGTTTTCCACAATTTTCGTCCTTTTTTTCATAAATAATTGCAAAAAAGAAGCGTTTTTTCTTCTAAGAGTTTCGTGGAACTTTCGGACTGAATATATTTTTTATATCTTTAATTGAACATGCACACTGTACATAAAGGAAGTACATAATCCAATTAAAAAATATATGTATTTTTTTGCTTTTTTCAAAGCTCATTTTGCCTTTTTTCACTACGTGTTCCTAATTAATCAATCTTTGTATATTTATTGATTCCTGCAAAATTGGCCCATGTAATGGGCTGTTTTTGCTTACGCGTAAAAGCACATTTAGCGCATTTAGCTCTAAACGCTACTCTAAATGTACATTTATCCGTACAAAATTCGTCACCTAAATGCAACTAAATCGAACTCCATTTTTGCATTAAGAATCTACATAAATGCTAAAAGCAACCCTGTGATCTTCCAAAATTTCCACCATTCGAACATGGTTTAATGAGAAAAAGTGGCAATATTGCTTTTTCGCGTATACAGTTTCTAGTTCCGTTTCAGTGAACGCCAATCAAGATTTCATTTATTATTTTACATTATTTGGAAAAAGAAAAGTGGCGCAAATTCCACATTGATGTGATACTGATTGGAAGCTGGCTCAATTTGTGATCAACTCTGATTATTGTTTTCCTATTTAATTGAGGAAATTTCAGTTGACAGCACCGACAAATGAATATATACACAAACAATTTTTCGGCTATGGTTAAAACAATTCAAGTTTTTGTATTGAATTTTTTGTTCAAAATTTTCAGTAGGGTTTTTGCACATTATCTTCTCTGTGCGAATTGATCGTGATAGATACGGATCTGAATAAGCGACAGGAACACGGCTGTTTGTCAAAAGCTCGCGTAAATGTACATTTGCTAAATGCGATAGCATGAACGCTCTTCGAAAACATATGTTCGAAAATGCTAAATGTTGAATTTTTAATGCAGCAAAACCGCTGCATNAAACTCATTGTTCTTCGCCAAATTCTTTGTTTACCCGTTGCCGTAAATGTCATTCTGCGGGAATGCGCAATCTTGTATTCCATCGTTCTTGGCTGTTTGTCATAAGCATACGATTTCGAACTCGCGTAAATATACATTTGCTAAACGCGATAGCATGAACGCTCTTCGAAAACATATGTTCGAAAATGCTAAATGTTGCAAACACGCTGCAATAAGCTTTCTTTCTTAATAGTTAGTTATCTCAAATTATCACTAATTTCTGCGGGAAACCGTTTCTTAATCCAAAAAATTAGCAGCGCTCTCTTGTTCTTACGCTCTTATTTTTTTGGCTAGTAAAATTTTACTAGCATTAACCAAATATTTTCAATAGTCAAATGCACCGATCAGCTGTTTACTTGGTAGTATCTGCTAGTTTTCCAATAAAAGCGCCGCAAGCGAATATATGTAATAAAAGATCGCGTGATGTTTGATTACAAACTTTCATTATATCTCAAGGTATTGAATTAAAAAAAAGCGCCGCAGGCGAAAATTTGTTATAAAAAATCGCGCCATTTTTTATTACAAATTTTCACTTTAGAATAAAATATGGTTTAACCTTGAAATTTATATTTTAACATAGTTTATATTTCGTAAGGTCTCACAAAGTATTTTTGGGTAAAGTCTTCAATGATCTGGCATTACATACTTCGCGGCCATCGCTCGAAAATTGTGTGTTTACAGATTGTTTGCGAACAAAAGCTTATACAAAGAATACTTTTATAAGCATTAATTGTCAAATATTTAGTAAAAAAAAAAGAGGTGTATTCATTTCTTCACGAAGAAAAGATGATATACATATTAATGAAGAGAAAAGTGATTAGTGCAGTGTGTATTTATTAAATATGTGAAATAATGGGGAAATTTTAACAAGAAATAACTTTAAAACTACACAAAATGTTAGTCCATTATTGGAAATCACAGCCTATTTTTTACGAAAAACATACATTTTTATAAAAAAAAAAACATAATTTAATTTTTTTTTACTTTTTCTCGAAATATGTATACAATATGTACATAGATATACCAAAGAACGTAGATAACAAGAAGGGACAACTCGTTATAATTGTAGCGAAAGTGCGCAACAGGGGCGTGCCTTCTCTTTTGCCCTAGTGCGGTTTTTGCTTGGATGAAAAGAGAAGGCACGCCCCTATTGCGCACTTTCGCTACAATTATAACGAATTGTCCCTTGTTATCTAAGTTCTTTGGATATACATATATACAGAATGAAAGGTCCTTCAATCAGCTTTCTAATCGATTCAAAAGTTTTCGAAATATAAACTTTTAAGAATGTCAATTTGCACCAAAAAAAAATGTGCCATTAAACTCAGCAAAAAGGGATTCACCACGTCCATTTTTTCTTTTTTCTCTAGCTCAACGGTCCGTAAGACGCACATTGGCAACGCATGCGTTGCCGCAACTGATAAAATTTGCCCAACTCTCAACTTTTACGCACGCATATTTGGCAAAACAACAACAACAACCAAAATGTAAGGAAAGAATTCAAACCAGCTGATTTTTGACCAATCAAATTGAGCCGTTTTGTTTGCAGCAACGTTTTCATTGTGTCTCGGCATCTTCTGTGCGTTTTGTCAGTCAAAAGCATCCCTGTGATGAAGAAAAAAATTTCTATCTCGCGGGGCCTTTAGGTATGCCATATCAATTCCTAGTCGAATTCTGCATTTCACGCAATTTTTTAGATTGACATGGCTAAGTTTCGAGAGTGTTATCAATCGACGCTTATTAATGCCAATAATAACAATCAAAGAGCGGAAATCAAATTTTGTACATAATTAAAGAGTTACTTGCAAAAAACACTTGCACTTTTCGCACTTTGGTTTGATGCATTTCACGCAAAATAATTGGAGTAAATGAGCACACCTGAAGGCTATGTTTAAACAGGCGACTTAGCTGAGGCAATCAAGCTTTAAATTGCGGCATTGAGTTTGGTGTTCACACACACGATAGCTGCGCAGTTATCAATACGAAATCAACTGCTGGATTACCTACAGTAATGGAAAAGTTGGTACAAACGTTCCTTTATTTAGTTTGAAAATGCATTCGCAGGGGCAGACAAATCACAAAAAAAAGGTGCTCAAAGTAACGCAACTGTAGTTTATTTCGCTAGATAGACTGAAAATATTTCTTTTTAAACATCAGATCGGAGAACTGGGAGGAAAGTGATTCACCTTTTCTACAACATAGTTTTGTCCAGCGCTGCTCGAAGAGATTATTTTCATAGCCAAAATTTGTTTAATGTGAGTACAGAAGTTGATGTGGTATCGACAGGAATTGTTATCCTCCCATCTACATCTATCTACTTTTAGATAAAGCTTTCCGTAAATTAGGTACACTTTTATAATTAAGTTTTCCATCCCTGATGGAATATCAGCTATAAATGCTCTATATAAAATGACGTGCAAGAAACGGCTATGAAATTTTCTTGAGGGAGTACGCAGTTCTTAAGAAATTAGCTACGCTTTATACTACGGTTTTCTAAAGTTTTTTTGTGATAGAAGAGCACAAGGCAACCCATTCTTGCAACAGAAATATATGCTAATAAAGGCTGGTGAAGAGCACAAGGCAACCCATTCTTGCAACAGAAATATATGCTAATAAAGGCTGGTGAAGTATCAGTTGAAAAAATTCCTTGGACACACACACGAAATAATGGCAATTTTGTTCTTGACCGTTTTCCTGAGAGCTGCATACCAGCCTTAAAAGAGGATCAGAGACGAGCAGCTGATTGCCCTTTGTTCAATAAACTTACCTCCAAGTCAAAATTAAACGTACCTAGCAGGTTGCATAGAGAATCTGACACAAATTATTTATTGGCAATTAAAAATTTTAATTTTTGTATAATAAATTGGGTAACAATTAAAGCTTAAATTGGTGAAAAGGTTCCTAATTTCCAATTAGGTGTCTGTTTGAACATAGTTTAACATGCATTTATTACCTTTTGTACATTTGTGATGTACTAAGTGAAACCTTTGCACAAAATTACTTATTTAATTGCAATATTTCTGTTCTGAAAATCCCGTACAACAATCTTGTGAAATTGATATAAGTAAGATGGAGGAAAACTGGTGCTGCCACTCTAAGACATGCAATTTGTATTTCAAGTTTAAAAACACCCTAATTATAACAAGAAATATACTTTTCGTCAAAAGGAGGAGTTGTGGTCCTTTTCTTCGGACGCCAAAAAGAGAGTTCTATTTCGCGCGGCCGAAGGCCTCCTATGCAGAAAAGTGTTCTCTGCAAAAGGTGTTCAGCCCCATTTTTCGGAAAACAGACAGCTACCGCCATCGGCGTAGCCAGAATGAAATTTAGGGGGGTGCTCGACCCTATTAAGCTGGCATTTCAGGGTACTATTTTATATATATACAAGGAAAATTTGAAAGTTAGGGGTGAGGCTCGAGCACCCCCTGCCCTGCCCCCCCTGGCTACGCCCATGGCTACCGCTCCAATTCTGTCCAAGACCGCGAAATTGCTTGGAGAACGGTGTACGACAGCATCGCCCAATTCGGCGAAGTTTGCCGTTCGCCGGTATTATATTTCAAGCATAACATGACAACATGATAACCAGGCAAGTGCGAACAACCAGAGTGAGTTTGGTACTTGCAAATTGCTTTTATTTGCAAATAGTTTAAGTATAAAGTTCTGAACACATTGGCCCGTAGTTATAGAGAAGTTGAAAAAGGTTTTAACGATTAAAATTGTGTTTTATTGTAATCACCATTTTAACTCTTTCATAGTAAACTTAAAATGCATTATATGACAAAAACAGAATTTAACTTTAAAATGGTAAAATAAGGTTTGGTTTTCACTAAGTCAAATTCAATGGCATTGGTCTTCAAATAAGTGAAAACACATTGTCAAATGGTTCAAAAAGCGGACTGATTTGGATCAGGATTGGTCTTTGCATTTTATGACAAAAACAGAATTTAACTTTAAAATGGTAAAATAAGGTTTGGTTTTCACTAAGTCAAATTCAATGGCATTGGTCTTCAAATAAGTGAAAACACATTGTCAAATGGTTCAAAAAGCGGACTGATTTGGATCAGGATTGGTCTTTGCATTTTATGACAAAAACAGAATTTAACTTTAAAATGGTAAAATAAGGTTTGGTTTTCACTAAGTCAAATTCAATGGCATTGGTCTTCAAATAAGTGAAAACACATTGTCAAATGGTTCAAAAAGCGGACTGATTTGGATCAGGATTGGTCTTTAGTCGTGTACATGCGCTGCGAAATCGGCTATCTGTCAGTTTTTGGCCTATAATATCATCGGTAAAGGTATGGATAGAGGAGCTAAAGTCGTGTCCAAATATGTCGTCAAAATATGACAGAGTGAAAACAAGTCTTTCGGTTCTAAGTTTTGTTTTGTTGTTGAAGTAATAAACGCAATAGCACCCAGGTTCGGTCCCCACTCCGAGCGATTCCAAATAATTTTTTTTTAATTCAATATTTTCATTTTAACATAAACGTTATTTTATTAAATTTTATTTTATTATCTTTTTTGTTTATGGTATTTCATGTAATTATTTTTTTATTAATCAATTTTTTGGAGTTTAATTTTAATTAAAAAGGCCACAACAACTATAATTAAATAACAAAAATTTAAATAATATTTAAAAGAACAAGAAAGGATGTAAAAAGAAAATCCCTGGCAATGGGATTCGAACGCACGTTTTCCCGGCTTGGCAAATCCGCAATCCTGTAGCGGACACAGGGTGAACTAATAAGAGTACTCATATTTCTATATGGTGTCGGGTAAATTTTTTCTCTTTATATGGATAGCACTGTTCTCTCAACTGTCATCTCAACAAAAGCTGTTTCTAAGTTGTCTATGATTGACACAACCGAAAAATCTACTCTAAACTTAATGGCCCGTAGTCATAGTCAAAATAAAGTCGACTTTAAAGTTAGTTGCAGCTTTTTTGACAGATATCCCATTGAAAATTATGTCAAAAAGCTGCAACTAACTTTAAAGTCGACTTTATTTTGACTATGACTACGGGCCAATGACTATGACCATGGGCCATTGAAAACGACGAGCTACGGGCCACAGCTTCCAATTTGTTGTCTTCATTATCTGACGTAGATGACGAAATGATTTTTTTGAACGCGGCAGCGACATCATGAATTTGTATGAGTTTTACATAAAAAACGAGGAAGAAACTTATCTGTCGCTGGGAAAATAGAAACAGATCTAATCTGGCCACAACCACGGTTGTCGCGTAGCCCGGTCGTCGCCAAAGTAATTGGCCCGTAGTCATAGTCAAAATAAAGTCGACTTTAAAGTTAGTTGCAGCTTTTTGACATAATTTTCAATGGGATATCTGTCAAAAAAGCTGCAACTAACTTTAAAGTCGACTTTATTTTGACTATGACTACGGGCCATTATCTACATAGGGGTACGTACGTGTTAACATAATTTGATAGCTGTGGTCCGTAGCTCGTCGTGTTAATTGTGTTCGGGCTATAAACGTAGTATGGGATTATTCTAGTTTGTGCAATCTACTGAACAGTTTATCGACTTTTCTTTTGAACTGTTCCATCAATATCTAAATTGTCAAAATACAGATACATATTAAGTTCGGGTTACTAAAATTGTAATTGAAGGATTATTTTTTATCAAAATTGGTATGTGTTAATTTTTATTAAACTCTTGTTTACAACGGATATCAAATTAAAATAAGATTTTAATGTGTGTGAAAGGAAGTTTGGGTGACCTCGTTTTTGTACATACTGTGTGCGAGGTTATTGCTATGTCTTTCATATTGGCATATTTCAAACCCAATTTGTAAATAAATTAGTGACCAAAAATTACAAAAGTAGGTGTTAAAACAGTGTAATTGTGGGTGGGGTTTAGTAGCGCTATTTCAGGCTATTCCGTCCAAAGAGGTGGCCTGATCCAAAAAAAAATTCCACACGCTTGTAGACAAGGGTCTACGCATTATTTTATCACTCACTTTTGTAAATTTTGGTCACTAATTTATTTACAAATTGGGTTTGAATTATGCCCTTTTTTGTGAAATTCGGGAATTAGCGTACATTTATCACTCCTATTCTCCCTAAAGCAGCCACTTCAGCATTTTTGTATTGCCTTTCACTTTACACTTTACTCGATTAGTTATAACTTGCTTTACGACTTTAATATTAACCACATAATCACAATTCATTAAATAAAAACACCTTCAAAATCACGCCTGACTTTGGTTGCATATGCAAATTAAATGGCGGAGTTCAACTGTCAAACTCCAAAATATGCAAAAGAATGGGCATGTTCAGAAGGCGCAACAGCTCAGTAACTGTTGCGATTGCACCTTCTGAACGCGTCGTTTTGCACTTCTGATCAACTGAACAGTTGGTTGTTAGATGATCGTAATATTTTTATGATCATTTGAGACAACATCCCTGCAAAAATCGCGACTACTCCATGCATGCGTGTAAAGAGCACTCCCTAAGGACCAAGGAGTACTCCAAAATTAACCACAATTCATATAAAAAATATGGTCCAATTAACATTGCGATGTCCTAGGGCAGGACCATATACTCCATCCCTGCATTACAACAGAGTAGCACAAAACTACTCTAACATATTACCAATGGCATTGCTGTTATATTTTTTCGTTTGTACACGCTTTTGTTCTTCACTTCTCAAATGCTTTTTCGAAATTAATAAAAACCAAGACAAAAATTAAAAATTACATGTTGCCTCTGACGGCATTCGAACCCGAACATGCTGGGAGCTAAGAACTAACAGCGAGCATTTCTACACGTTCAGTTACAGCCAGACATGCAAATGTTCTTTCAAATGCTCAACTTCAATCACATTTCGTTAAAACACGAGCAGTGATCGGATAACAAACAATAAGCTGGCGCAGAGACACGAGTTGGTCCGCTACAGCATGACAGAGGAACACTTTTGTAAGTACTCCAATATACCACAAATAGACTACATGGTCCAACGATTTTTGCAGGGNCAACGGTTGCGCTCAACTTCTGCGCCTTCTGAACCTACCCAATGAGAGACAAAAGAAGATAAGATATAACCCAGTATACATTAAAAATATAGAAAGGTGTTCTCTGCAAAAGGTGTTCAGCACCTTTTCTTCGCAAAACAGAAAGGAGAATTCTACTGTCTGAGGGTTATAATCTCTAAGTGCGGCCGAAGGCCGCCTACGCAAAAAGGTGTTCTATGCAAAAGGTGTTCAGCCCCCCTTCTTTGGGAACACAGAAAGGAGAATTCTAGCGCCTGAGGGTTATAAATCCTAAGTGCGGCCGAAGGCCGCCTACGCAGAAAGGTTTTCTCAGCAAAAGGTGTTCAGTCCCCCTTCTTTGGCAACACAGAAAGGAGAATTCAATTGCCTGAGGGTGATAATTCCTAAGTGCGGCCGAAGGCCGCCTACGCAGAAAGGTTTTTCTCTGCAAATGGGTTTAGCCCCCCTTCTTTGGCAACACAGAAAGAGAATTCTACTTTGTGAGGGTTNGCGCCTGAGGGTTATAAATCCTAAGTGCGGCCGAAGGCCGCCTACGCAGAAAGGTTTTCTCAGCAAAAGGTGTTCAGTCCCCCTTCTTTGGCAACACAGAAAGGAGAATTCAATTGCCTGAGGGTGATAATTCCTAAGTGCGGCCGAAGGCCGCCTACGCAGAAAGGTTTTTCTCTGCAAATGGGTTTAGCCCCCCTTCTTTGGCAACACAGAAAGAGAATTCTACTTTGTGAGGGTTATAATCCCTAAAAGCGGCCGAAGGCCGCCTACGTGGAAAGGAAATCTACGCCAAAATACATTTGTTAAAAAGAACATATTTTTTATAAAAATTTGTTTTTTCTATTTTTAATTAACTTTTTTATTCTTTATTCAAAATCGCCCGATATCTAATTTGGCATAATTTCTTTTATTAAAAAATTCCACGGTTTCTGTTAGTTGGGTCATATTCCACTTCAAACGGTTCCCTAGCGGCCTGTGGGAGGAACCCAAGGGGGGTACGCCTGTTTAGAAAGCGGGGATTTTAGTGATTTTAGCACTTTGAGGTTAGGATATACCAAAATTCTAGTGCTAGAGCGTTTGTACGGCCAGATTTTAATTCAGCACCAAGAAACAATGTGTTTTACTCAGGGGGTACAAAAATAACGATTTTTATAAATAATTAGAAAAGAAAAAAAGAAAAACTTAACTTACTCGCATATCTACCAGCATTTTCAGCGCGAATAGAATTGAACAAGGTGACTTTGCAAGTTCAGCTTTTTATCAATCATTGTTGTATTTAAGTGCATTTCAATTTGTAGATTTTTGTAAATTCAGTGCTACCACAGCTTTAAATAATCAAAAACTTTTTCAGGTTTTATCTATATCTTTGTAATTTTATTTCATAAAAAAGGCACTAAAAAAGGCACTAGGCACTAAATAATTTTTTTTGGCGTTTTAATTTTCAAAAAGCACTAAATCTACTGCTTAAAGCACCAAGTTGGCAACTATGTATACTGGACTGTGTAAGTGTTTGTGTGAAAAGCAAAGAGTTTAAAACTTATTTATAAATAGTAAAATGTTTACAGCAGAACCTCAAAAGAGTGCAACAATTGTTACTTGCAAGTTTTTGCTAGTTTTGGGTTCAATAACTTTTTTTGATAGTTTTCTCTTCTCAATTTTAAGCTCTGTTTTGCTTTTACGCACTCGCTGCAATGTTTTACTGGAGAAGTTACTATACAAACCTATTGTGTAGACCCCTGACTACAACCCTACGAGAACAGTGATAGTCATTTGATTGATCATGTGATACTCACGTGATGGAGATCTCAATCAAGTACTTCTATCACCTTTTTAAGAGATATATGCAAAATGTGATGTAAACATTTGTGTACATGTGATCTTCCGTCTTCCTCCGACTTATGGCCTTATTTAGTTGTCTCTTTTTAACAACCGCAAAATTTGTACATGGGTTAGTAAGGTAAATGAGAATGTGTTATGCCTGGATTATAATGGAAGTAACGGAACGGATTGAACTGCCACTTAATTATCTATTGTATGGGCAATGATTCCAAACGATAATAATGCACTTGAACGCAAAATAAAACGGAAGCATCTAAAATCAATAGATCCTTACGAATTCGCCGCGATTTGTTACGATTCGCTCTGCGCATTATAACCAAGGTATTAGTTTCCATCACACAATTCTTGTAGGGAAGAGTGTGCAATTTTTTATACCCGAGCGCACTTGTGCACAAGGGTATATTAATTTTGTTCACATAACGGTTGTTTGTAACAGCCAAAACGAATCGCGATAGATATAGACAAATGTATACATAAATGATCAGGATGAAAAAAGAAATCGATTAAGCCATGTCTGTCTGTCCGTCCGTCTGTCCGTCTGTCCGTCTGTCCGTGTACACGATAACTCGAGCAAAAATTGAGATATCTCAACGAAATTTGGTATGTAGGTTTCCCTTAATCCAAGGTAGGTT
>NW_016157091.1:933812-935883 GCF_001687245.7 Rhagoletis zephyria | reverse complement strand
ATTAGTTTTTATACATTCGTGATGTTTTAAGTGTACATTTTCGCGAAATTCTGTATTTAATAGCAATATTCCGATGGTGAAAATCCGCACAACAATGTTGTGTAGTTAATATAAATAAGATGGAGGAAAACTAGTGCTGCCACTCTATTAATACAGTTTGTATTTCAACTTTAAAAACACCCTAATAATGCACAAGAAATATGCTTTTGTGAAAAGGGGATTTCTGTTCCTTTTCTTCGCATGCAGAAAGGAGAATTCTATGTTGTGAGGGTTATAATCCCTAAGCACGGCCAAAGGCCGCCTACGCAGAAAGGTGTTCTCTGCAAAAGGTGTTCTGCCCCTTTTCTTTGGCAACACAGAAAGGAGAGGGGGTGGTGAGGGTTATAATCCCTAAGCGCGGCCGAAGGCCGCCTACGCAAAAAGAAGTTCGACGGACAAAAACTTTTTTAGTACAGTGGCAGCAGCAATTTAGTTCCATTTTATTTTTAAAAGAGTGGTAACACTCATTTCCCTCCATGTTATTTAATTAACTACGCAAGATTGTTGTGCGGATTTTCAACATCGGAATATTCCTATTAAATACAGAATTTCGCGAAAGTGTACACTTAAAACATCACAAAAGTATAACAACTAATAAATACGTGTTACATTAATTTCATTTATTCCATTCATTTGCGTGAAATTCATCAAGACATAGTGCGGAAAGTGCAAGTGTTTTTTCCAAATAACTCTTTTATTAATAAAAAATGTTAATTTCCGGTCTCGGATTGTTATTATTGGAGTTAAGACGCGTCGATTGATACCACTCTCCGTCCGTTTTGACCTACCTTCGCTAAAGTGCACTTTTACCTAGGTGCCCCCTGACGTGCCTGGGCGGAGGCTCCTCCTGAAGCAACAGTCTGTTAGGGTGTTCACTTATGTGACACCCCACCAGAAATTGCTTACAGAGCATTTTGTTGTGTTCCCTGACGGGGAGCACTTGGGCCTCGCTGTGCAGGGGGTGCTCAGGCGTCATCAGAAGGCACCCAGTCGCTGTCCGGAGTGCGGCGTTCTGACAAGTCTGTAGCTTCGTCCACTGCGTCCAACTAGTCCCCGGCGTCCAAACTGGCGCAGCATAGTTTAGAACCGGCCGGCCAATTGCCTTGTATGTTGCCAGCAACGTTTCTTTGTCTTTGCCCCAAGTGCTGCCGGCGAGCGACTTGAGGGCCTTGTTGCGGCTCTGTACTTTGTTGACAATTGCGGTTGTGTGCGTGGAGAAGGAAAGCAGGCTATCGAAGGTGACTCCTAAGATTTTTGGGTTGTTTACAGTCGGTATTGGTGTGCCGTCGACGTGTATACCCAACTCTAGCCTGACCTCCTTCGTCCAGGTGGTGAAGAGGGTCGCCGTTGATTTCGTTGGAGAGAGTGTTAGGCTCCTTGCAGTGAAGAAGCGAGAAAGGCTGGAGAGATAGTCGTTCACTTTTGAGCAGAGGTTATCAATTCCATTCCCGGACGCCAAAATCGAGCAATCGTCAGCGTATGAGATCAGGGAAACTCCCTCAGGTGGTTGAGGAAGTTTCGAGATGTAGAAGTTAAATAGTAAGGGGGAGAGAACACCACCTTGTGGAACCCCTTGTTTAATCCTTCTTGGTTTCGAGGTTTGATCTCGGGAAGATTACTGACGACTGTCGACCACTCATATAATTCGCCGACCATAGCTTCAGTCCCTGTGGGAGTGAGGAGGCCTCGATGTCTTCTAGTAGCGTGGAATGACAGACGGTGTCAAACGCCTTTGACAAGTCCAGCGCTACTAGGACCGTTCTCTCACAGGGGCGGTTTCGATTTAGGCCACGAGTTTGTGTGTTTATGGCGTTAAGTGCTGTTGTTGTGCTGTGCACTTTACGGAATCCGTGCTGGTGCTTAGCTGGGGTCAGGTGGCAAGTGAAGTATGGGAGTAGTAGGGCTCAAGCGTCTTCGCGACCGGGGAAAGGAGCGTTATCGGGCGATAAGAGTCTCCTTTGTTGGCGGGCCTCCCCGGTTTCAGCAGTGGGACCACTCTCCCTGATTTCCACACATCAGGAATGATGAGAGT
>NW_016157091.1:932144-932292 GCF_001687245.7 Rhagoletis zephyria | reverse complement strand
CATCCTTCTTCTCCGGGCGGGCGTAGAGCCCAACCCCGGACCTAAAATTTACTTCTGCTGCGTTTGCCAGAATCGACTCCACCCGAACTCCACTTCGGTTAGGTGCAACTCCTGCAACGGATGGAGTCACCTAAGAACCTGCTCTGGT
>NW_016157091.1:931057-932020 GCF_001687245.7 Rhagoletis zephyria | reverse complement strand
TCCCACTCGCGAGCGCGAGCCAACCAGCAGCTACTGGTTGCCCACACCATCTGCTCCGTGTGCCAGAACAGAATATACCGGAATGTGACATCAGTCAAATGCAGCACATGCCTTGGCTGGTGCCACTTCCGGCTATGTTCTGGTCTACGCACCACTGGCTAGTGGACTACCAACTACAGCGCCCCTTGCTGTAGTGCACCGCCGGCTGCAACAGCAACTGCGTCAGGCGCAACAGGCCCAAGGTAGGCCCCACACTTCCCTTACTCCCCGTATCGCGACCTGCCTCCCAAGGCATACGAACGTACTCCAACTCAACTGCAACGGACTCCAGAGCAAGATTGAGGAGATAGCAGTCTTCATGGGTCGGCACGGTATATTGATAGCTGCGGTCCAAGAAAAGAAGTTGCAAAGCAACTCAACTCTGTTGGGTTGCGCCGCCTACAATGTGCTCCGTAAAGATCGCGAGCGAGATAATGGTGGAGGATTAGCGTTCATTCTACACCACACAGTGCAGTATCGGCTAATCGAATAAGACATCGACCCAAGGGACACTACCCTAGAATGTCAGGGCATAACTGTCCGGTCAGGCGATGTCGAGCTCGAAATATTTAACGTGTACATATCCCCTGTCACCTGCTGCCCGGCTGGATATCTCCCTGACATAGGTGCGCTAGTCAGAGGCGAAAACCGATTGGTAGTAGGTGACTTCAATGCGCACCACGATCTTTGGCATTCAAGCCTGGCCAATGATCGGAGGGGAAACATTTTGGCTGAGCAGATAGACGATTCGAAATTCTGCACCATGAACGACGATGCCCCCACCAGGATTGTGGGCAGCTGCAGCAGCTCTACCTATGCTAACGTTAGCATCAGACCATCTGCCCATAATCATCTCGATTAATAAGCCCACCGACTTTGCTCCCGCGGATCACCGAACCTACACCAACTTCAACAAAGCTGATT
>NW_016157091.1:901678-930486 GCF_001687245.7 Rhagoletis zephyria | reverse complement strand
GGGTGTCACAGAAGTGAACACCCCAACAGACCACTGCTGGAGGAGGAGCCTCCGCCCAGGCACGTCAGGGGGCACCTATTCATGTACAAGGACGCAGTCCAGACCTACACAGACCAACCACTGGACCCAATGACGTACAGACGAGCGATTAACGACATTCATAGGGAGTCTGTCTCCACCTACCTCGACTCCCGGCCTAGGAATGTCGTTATCGGAGCCCAATCACCACCTGTGGAAGAGACGGAGCTTCAACTACCTAGAAAGACCCGCGTTACCCTGGCTCAGTTACGGTCTGGATATTGTAGCCACCTAAACAGCTACATGTCCAGACTCGACCCAAACATCCCAAATGAGTGCCCGGCATGTGGAGACTCCCCCCACGACACCAACCACCTCTTCACATGCCAGCTCAATCCGACTCAACTAACACCCCTCTCCCTCTGGTCCGACCCCATCGAAACAGCTCGTTTCCTGGGCCTACCGTTAGTTGAGCTTGACGATAATGATTAAAAGTTGACCCGAAACAGGCGGGGCTTAGTAGTGCCGCTACAACAACAACAACTATGGGTAGATGGTCTGATGGTAGTGTTAGCATAGGTTGGTGTCCCTCGGGTCGAGGTCTTCTTCGATAAGCCGATACTGCACTGTGTGGTGTAAGATGAACGCTAGTCCGCCACCATTATCTCGCTCGCGATCTTTACGGAGCACATTGTAGGCGGCGCAACCCAATAGAGTTGAGTTGCTGTGCAACTTCGTTTCTTGGACCGCAGCTATCAATATGCCGTGCCGACCCATAAAAACTATCTCCTCAATCTTGCTCTGGAGTCCGTTGCAGTTGAGTTGTAGGAGTTTCTTATGCCTTGGGAGGCTGGTCGCGATACGGGGGGTGAGGGAGGAGTGAGGTCTACCTTGGGCCTGTTGCATCTGACGCGCTTGCTGTTGCTGCCTGTTGGTAGGTGGCTGCAATGGGGGCGCTGTTGTCTGCGTCAGTGGCGCTCTGCAGCATGGGGCGCTGTAGTTCGCAGTCCATTCGCGGGTGGTGCGTAGACCGGAGCATAGGCGGAAGTGACACCAGCCTAGGCATGAGTTGCGTTTGGGAGGTTTGCTGCTGCCCAGAGGAGCTTCTCGGAGCCGTGCAGGCTCTTCGGGTGTTGGGTGCGTTGCGCGAGCGGGTAGCCGTGGAGGCTGATTGTGCCGTTTGGCTTGACCAGCAGGGAGCCACATAGCTTGTGGTCCGCTGGAGCAACTCCTTGCAGCCGGATTGCTCCACATCCTTCTTCTCCGGGCGGGCGTAGAGCCCAACACCGGACCAGAAACGTATTTCTGCTGTGTTTGCCAGAATCGACTCCATCCAAACTCCACTTCGGTTAGGTGCAACGCAACGTAGAACCGGCTGTCTTGGGAATGTACAGTAGATATATCTGCATCCCCAGTTTCACGTTTACGTGACTTATGGTACCGAAGTTATAGCTGATTAAAAATTCCACGCCTTTGGGATGTGCCACGCCCGCTTTTACAGACTCATTTATATACAGGGAACGGATTTTATGGAAATTGCCTTTTTTTCTGCTAAAGAGATAGAGTATATTCGATTAAGAATGTCCACGATTTAGCTTTCCCTGATTCCCTATATACACATTCGAAGTTGCTTTTTTTTGCCTTTTTTAAGATATTTGCCTTTTTTTGCCTTTTCTACCCTTTAAAAAAGTTTTTAAGATTAAAAAATATACACATGCGGCTTATAGAAGCACAGGGAGCTCTTGCCAAATTGGTGTTGAAAAAATTCAAAGCCGTTTTCCCAGCTAACGTAGGCTTGAAGGCTATGAGGGGTGTGGATAAAATTGTAAAGGGCGAGGAAAACGCCCTTATTTCTGATAATATGAACGTTTCAAACGTTCCATATTTAAATTGGGCTCCACTTGTATCAACTTACGTCGAGCGCACATTTAGTACATTCAAGGCTTTTCTTCGCGAAAATCGAATGAAAATGCTGCCAGAAAACTTCAAAATGCATCTTGTGGTTCAATGTTACTACAACTATACAGATTAAAGTTTTATGAGTTAGAAACTCGAAAGGATAAAATAGTCAATGATTCAAAGTACAAATTTTTCATATAATGAAACTACTTCATAGTTTTTCTCTTTTTACTTGTAACATAAGCATTTCTAAAATAAATATATTTTTTGATTGTTCTTCGTATTTTCTGTCTTTTTTAGTGCCTTATTTTGCTTGTTTTTGCAATACCTTTTTTTTTTTGCCTTTTCCTGCCTATTCGCTATTTTGTTTTGCCTTTTTTTGCCTTTTTTGCAATACCTAGTGCCTTTTCCTGCCTTTTTCGCTATTTTATTTTGCCTTTTGCAGCCTATTTCGTTACTTTATTTTGCCTTTTTTATAAGTTTTTAGGTCCTAAAAATCCGTTCCCTGTTTATATATATACCTTACTAAAAGCACCTACCATAGATATATCTGCATACCAAATGTCAAGTTCATGTGACTTACGGTTCCGAAGTTACAGCTGACTAAATATTTTACGCCTACGGGAGGTGCCACACCCCTTTTCCAATTCCGCCCATTTTTTCTATGAGTATGGAATTAATTTCATTTGTCTCGACACCAAGTTCCAGTACTCTACCACAAATATTTTAAGAGATATACAACATGAAAATTTTAGTTAGTATGGGAGGTGCCACGCCCCCTTTTCCAGTACTGTCGATTTTTCTCTATGCCTATAACCCTCCCGGGATAAAAACAAATAAGTGTGCAAAGTTTCGTGCGATTCCGTGTTGCGGTTGAAAAGTTATAAGGTAATAAACAAACAGACATTCACATTTATATATACAGATTATCAAAATCACCCTCTACTAACTAAATTTTTACATATTTCGTCTGTTTTCCCTTAATTTGATAAAATACTTCTTCCTAATTACGACTTAGTTGCAGCTGCAGCCGAAACTAAATTTTAAGTTGGTACTTAGCCAGAAAAGTCGAAACTAAGGCGACTATGAATAGCTTTAGTTGTGACTTAGAATAGTTTCGACTTAGTTGAGTACTAAATATGACTATGAATATGTGCCAAAGAAACGTTTCTGGCGACATACAAGGCAATAGGCCGGCCGGTTTTAAATTACGCAGCACCAGTGTGGTCGCCGGGGACTAGTAGGACGCAGTGGATGAAGCTACAGACGACTTAGGACAGCCACTGGATGACTTCTGATGTCGCCAGAACACCACCTGCATGACGAGGCGAAAATGCTCCCAGTCAAGGAGCATAACATAATGCACTGAAAGCAGTTTCTGGTTGGGAGCCACAGACGTGGCCACCCAAACAGACAGCTGCTTGCAGAGGAGCCCTCGCCTAGGCACGTCAGGAGGCATCTCTACGAACTGACGGACGAAGTCCAGAGGTTAATTAAGCAACCTCTGGACCCGTCAGCATACCGACAGGCCCTGAACGGCATTCACAGGGAGTCAGTCTCGAGTTATGTAGACTCCAGACCTGTGAATGCCGTTCTAGGCACACAACCACCGGACATTGACGAGATTGGGCTTCATCTGCCTCGGGAGACAAGCACCACAATAGCCCAACTTCGCTCTGGCTACTACAGCAGGTTAAACTCATACCTGAGCAGATTAGACGCAGATTTGCCTAATGAGTGACCGGCATGCCGAGACATCCCACGACTTGAAACTTCTCTTCGTATGCCCGGAAAACCCGACAACCCTAACGCCTTTGTCCCTGTGGACCGACCCAATTGAGGCTGCACGCTTCTTAGGGCTGCCGTTAGTGGAACTTGACAACAACTGAGATATTAACCGATCTGGGCGGGGTTGTAGCCGCTAAAACAACAACAACAACAACAAAGTTCTAATAGGTCAGCAATTTTGGATAGGGGTGTGCCATTAATCACTTAATCAGTTTTTTAATTAATTATTGAAATCTGAATAACTTTGTTCATTTCTTTCGAGTTTGCTTTCAAACCAAATGAAATTTGTATATGTATGTTTGTATGTACAGATATGTATGTTCGTATGCACATTGAATATTTTTTTTATTAATAAAAAAAAAAGTCAAACAAGTACGTACTATGTAGTACATACTACGCAAATATGTACATATGTATGTAGCTCCTTAAAATGAAAAATACGTTTACATATATACGTACATATGAACATACATATATATAGTTTTCTATTTTTGTATACATACATACAGTCAGTCAATAAAGTTTAGGTACAGCTAGTTTTTTACGATATTTTTTAAATATTTTATTTTTCACTAACCAGAGTTCCCAAACTTGTGCAAAATTGAATAAAATTCCGCAAAATTTCATTCAAATATTGCACTTTTTATTTACGTTCTCTAGAAAAAAGTTGAGTATGCGATTTTTTAGCCCATCCAATTTTAGTATAAGTGCTGGGTGGCGCCGAATGAGCTATGTGGTTTGAATTCTTTATAACTTTTTTAATTATTTTTTCATTTTTTTTTCAGAAATTTGTGAAGAAGACTTGGGGAATTAATTATGAATCATTACACGATCGAACAATGAGCACAAATAATTGAATTTTATTTTTTAAACCAACGGTCTATTGTGTTGACACATCGTGCATATCGTCGTCATTTTAATGTGCGCATTGCACCCACTGCGTCAGCAATAAACCATTTGATTGGAAATTTTTGTCAACATGGGTCTGTAAGAACCTTTCCTGGTGCCGGAAGAACACCTATCGTGCACACTGCTCAAAATATTGAACGTGTATGGGAGAGCGTGCAGCGTAGTCCATCAACATCAACAAGGAGGCGTTCGACACAACTTGGACTATCACGGCGGTCGCTGCAGAGAGTTTTGATGACATTAGACTTGTTCCCATATAAAGTTCAGTGCAAGAGTTGAAGACGACAGACTACCAGCAACGGCTTGAATATGCCATTCGTTTCCGTGAAAAAGCGGAGGAAAATCCAGACTATTCACAATTTGATAATGAGCGATGAAGCCCATTTCCTATTACATGGGTATGCCAACAAGCAAAACTGCAGGATTTGTGCTACGGAAAATCCAAGAGCAGTGCATCAGCGAGAATTACACCCACTTTAGTGTACTGTTTGGTGCGGTGTATCTTCCGAAACGATAATTGGCCCATATTTTTTTGAAAATGAAAGTGGTGTCTCAATCTCTGTCAACGCTGCTGCATATCGGACGATGTTGGAAAATTTTATTAGGCCAGCTATGGAAAACCATCCAAACTTGTGGTTTCAACAAGATGAAGCCACAGCATATACTGCACGTGCCTCGATGGCTTTGTTAAGGGACATATTCGGCGAACGCATTATTTCGCGCACAAGCGATTTTAACTGGCCTCCATGTTCACCAGATTTAACAGCTCCTGACAGTTTTCTTTGGGGATATTTGAAAGAAAGAGTACGTTAACAAACCAAGAACCATTCTCCAACTCCAAACCAACATTCGAAATGAAATCATGGCCATTACACCCGAAATTCTGCGAAAAGTTATGGAAAGTATGCTAAAAAGAGCACGTATGTGCGAAGCAGAAAATGGACATCACTTACAGGATATCATTTTTCAAAGCTAATTGCAAAAAATTCCCCAATAATATACTGTATTGAAAAAATATATATATAATAATCGCATAAATAAAAAAGTTATAAACCATTTAAACCATAATGCTCATTCGGCGCCACCCTGTACAAGTATGAGGAACCAAGGACTTTTTTGTTGCAGGTGTCGCACATTTTTTCCATATAAAAAACTATCGAAAATTATTTTATATGGAGAAAAGGGCGACACCCTCAACAAAAAAATTGCTAAAAATCAATTGTAAGTCCTAGCTACCTCAAACTTGCACTTTGTTATACTAAAATTAAATGGGCTAAAAAACTGCGTGCTCAACTTTTTTCTAAAGTGTAAATAAAAATTGCAATATTTGGGGGCTTTGTTATAGAATTAACCTCATTTTTATAAAAAATTTGCGAAAATAAAATATTTAAAAAATAGTTGCCGGTATTGTAAAAAATTCGTTGTACCTAAACTTTATTGACTGACTGTTTGATTAATTGATTAATCGCTCATCCCTAATTTTTGATTCTCTATCATAAGTGTGACATGATATCTCCGTTGCCAAACCGGGACACTTTGGTTAATCTAACACAACAACACCAACCCCCTGCCCCCTTTCCTTTAGACAAAAATTACTTACGTACGAAAGTATGTAGTAAAATATTATTTTGACAAGACAAAAACAAAAACATAAAAAGCTGAGAGAATTTTTCACAATGCATGCACCATTTTTTTATTTTAATTTTTTATAAAACTACAGTTTATACTATGTCAAAAAATATATAAATACAATTTCTTAATTTCTTCCATACAAACTATGTTCTACAATTCTTTTTGTATGGAAGAGACTGTCAGCAAAACAAAATTGCTAAAACTCAACGCGATTTTCTAGCATCTTTAGACTTGCACTTTATTAATTGGCTACAAAGCTACATTTTCAACATTTGTCTAAAAGATCAGATGAAAAATTCTCTGAGCTAATAGTTTGGTAAGGCGCTGTACTTACAAGTACACTTGGTTTTATGAAAAAAAAATGTAAGTACAAGATAACATTAAAAGATCATTAATATTTTTCGTTGATTTGAATTTGTTTCAAAACTTCGGACTTTTCCTTAATATAATTGTAAAAGTACGTACACGTAATTTTTAACGTATGAACTTTTGTATATTGAGCGAGAGAAAAAATCTATCTAGATTAGATTTGTGACTAGGTTTGGCCTAGGTGTTTTAAACAAGGTGTGATGAACAACTCAGTGAGGCTCTCTTTTAAAGTACTACTTATAACGTCAAAAAATATAAATAAGTGACAACTCTTCTGTGAAAGCAGGAAGGAATTTATACTTTCTCTTTGGCATTTTCTAGGGGTAATTAAAATACCATAAACACACATTTTTATATTCTTTAAACTTTGTCGCGAAAATTTATATTGGAAGTAAACCACCGAACGAACAACAAACGAGCAAAAAGAGCTAATTAGCATTAGGAAGGGCACTTTGCATTTAAAGGTACTGTGGGTATATCGATCATCAAATATTGCTTGTGCAAAGTTCAACTATTGGGAGATGTAACATTGATAGTGATTTTTGAACGTTTATTCAAATGTCTGCAAATAACATGTGAACACTTAAACGAAACCCGGTAGAAAAAGTAGTTTACACTTTGGTTACCAGTAATCAGAGCAACACCCTAGTGGAGTTTGAACAAAATGCTGCTATAAATTGTTTCTCCTGATACACTTGACGAATTTTGCCCCAATAATAAAGTTTCAATTTAAAAAAATGTCCATGGAAAAGCGTGCATGAACGTGTATGATTAAAAAAACGTGAGTGCGTGATCATTGACCTGGCCAAAATTACTCACGCGTCCATCTGTAGTCACGTCACATCCGAAATATTAAACACGAGGTCTTTTCGTAATGCCACTTTTCAAATAGACGTTAACTTAAGTGGGTGTGCACTCATTACTGAGAATGGGGGCATTGAAGTCGTGTACCAAACATTTGCTAGTATTAAGTATATACTTTCGTTACTCATTAATGGCTTATGTTTACAAATTAAGAAGTCATCGGGAGTTTTATAAAACGTTTTCTTTTGTTTTTTAGATTTCAAATGCCTTCTGTGAAAACAAGAAAACGCTAGGAATGAATCGTCGAGGAAATAATACCGTACCTACAATGACATCCCAAGCAGCAATGGACGAAAGTAGTTGGAAAAACCTGGGCGTTGCCGAGAATTCAACGCTTCTAAATAACTCAAACAATTCTACGTTGAATTCTGATGGATCCAATCAAAGTGGGTTCCCTCAGAATAACATTGCTTACAACACAACTAACAGTCAATATCCACAAGGAGGTCAGTCTTCTCCTGCTGGCAATCAATCAATCATTTTCCAAAATACAAATCCTCCCGGATCTAATACTCCTCAGTACACGTCTTCGCCTGCCCCATCTGGCTCTTCGACACCTGGACCTGTTGTACAACAAAGTATAACTGGATCTTATAATCAATCTTCGAACTCAGCATCGTTTAATGGCCCAGTCGGAGGTCCGTTTGGTTCACCCTCTTCAGGTCTAGGGCAATTTAACAGACCATCAAGTTCAGGAGCATCATTCAATTCTTCTCAGGGAAACCACTTTACATCACAAGCAGTTTTCGGTGTAAGCGGACAATTCAGCGCATTACCAACGGCTTCCCCATTTAATCATACATCCAGTCATCCAATGATGGCAGGAGCTCAGCAAATAGAACGTATGGAGCACGGATTTAGAAGACATAATTCTTATTTCAGTCATACCGAGCATCGTGTTTTTGAATTGAATAAGCGGCTCCAACAACGCACAGATGATAGTGATAACTGCTGGTGGGACTCGTTTACAACCGAGTTTTTTGAGGATGATGCAAGATTAACCATATTATTTTGTTTAGAGGACGGTCCGAAAAGATATACAATAGGGAGAACTTTGATACCACGGTTTTTTCGCAGTATTTACGAAGGAGGAGTGTCCGATTTATATTTTCAACTTAAACATGCAAAAGAATCATTTCATAATACAACAATAACTTTAGACTGTGATCAATGCACAGTAATAACGCAACATGGTAAGCCGTTTTTTACCAAAGTGTGTGCCGATGCAAGACTTATATTAGAGTTTGTTTATGATGATTATATGCGTATAAGATCTTGGCACATGACAATTAAAGGTCATAGAGAACTTATTCCAAGATCGGTAATAGGCACTTCGATACCACCAGATCCGATGTTATTGGATCAAATAACAAAAAACATTACAAGAGCGGGCATCACCAATTCCACATTGAATTATTTACGACTATGCGTTATACTTGAGCCGATGCAAGAACTGATGTCTCGGCATAAAGCTTACGCCCTTAGTCCCCGTGATTGCTTGAAAACTACATTGTTTCAAAAATGGCAACGGATGGTTGCTCCACCAGGAAAAAAGGACCCACAAAGACCAGCTAATAAAAGGCGTAAACGAAAGGGATCTAACTCAGGTGGAGCTTCGAACGCGGGAACGCCTCCGGTAACTAATCAAAAGCGGTCTCCTTCCGGACCCAATTTCTCCTTGTCCTCGCAAGACGTAATGGTAGTAGGTGAACCAACTTTAATGGGTGGTGAGTTTGGTGAGGAAGACGAAAGATTAATTACGAGATTGGAAAATACTCAATATGATGGAACTAATGCAGTTGAGCATGAAAATCATTCTGGTTTTGGTCACGCAGACTCTCCAATATCGGGATCTAATCCATGGAATATTGACCGAACAGGAAATATACCATCTAGTCCTGGAAATGCTTCAGTACAACAAAATAATACTAATATTTCTGAAATTGATAAAAAGAGTCCAATAGTTTCGCAGTAGATGTTAGTAACCATCTAAATTTACGTAAATGTATTCAACGTATCTCATAAATATGGAAATAAATTTGATATAATTGAAAGTAACTATATTATGCAGCAAATTGCTTTACTGTTAAAAAATGTATACATTGTTAATATTAATCCTGTTATGTACTTATGTATGTACGCATAGTATTAACATAAACAGTTTAATATAAGTATACAGTATCGGTCATATCTATAACACGCTACTTCCAAGTGATATTGTGTGCCCCTTATGTTCATTTACTTATTTTTAAGAATTTTCAATTAAAATTTAGTTCATTCTCAGACAAACCCCATATATACTCAAGTTCAACAATTTGTAGAAAACTACAAAAAAGTGTAACAAATTTTCACCTAAATTTGAAACCTTTTTCCCGGAAGTGTTAGAATTTTTTTGAGTACACAGTTTTTTAGCCCCTGCAATTTTAGTCTGATTATGTGCAAATTTCAAGTCGCTACGAATTACCGTTCATTTTTTAGAATTTTTTTTTGACGCATTGGCTTCCATATAATGAATAAACTCAATTTATTTGTATATGGAAGAAAACCGCAACACCTTTGGCAAAAAAAATTCTAAAAAATCAACGGTAACTTTTAGCCACTTGAAACTTGCACATTATCAGACTAAAATTGATTGGGCTATAAAACTGTGTATTCAGAAAAATTCAAACACTGCCGAGAAAGAAGTTTAAAATTTAGGTGAAAATTTGTTGCACTTTTTTGTAGTTTTCTACTTTGTAGTAGTCTGTACTTTGTTGACAATTGCGGTTGTGTGCGCGGAGAAGGAGAGCAGACTTTCGAAAGTTACTCTGAGTATATTTGGGTTATTCACCGTCGGAATTGGTGTATCATCGGTAGCCTGAACTCCTTCGTCCAGACGGTAGCAAGGTGGCATAGGATTTCGTAGGGGAGACGGCTAGGCACTTTGCAGTGAAGAAGCGAGAAAGCTCGGAGAGATACCCGTTTACTTTCGAGCACAAGTCATCAATTTTATTCCCAGACATCAGAAATCATCAGCGTAAGAGAAAATCTAGACTCCCTGTGGTGGTTCAGGGAGCTTGGATATTCAATAGTTAAACAGTAATGGGGAAAGGACACCGCCCTGTAGAAAACGCTGTTTTATTTTTCTAGGTGTGCTCGAATTGTCTCTAAACATTACTGACGAGTGTCTATCACTCTTCGCTCTCCACCGTTTGAGTCTCTGTGGGAGAGAGGAGGCCTCTATGTCTTCTAGAAGCGTGGAGTGGCTGACGGTATTAAACGCCTTTGACAGGCCCAACGCTAATAGAAGGGTTCTCTCACAGGGACAGTTGTGGTTTAGGCCACGTGTTATCTGCGTGTTCATGGCGTTAAGAGCTGTTGTAAGACACTCTTTGTTGGCTGGTTTCCCCGGTTTGAGCAGTGGGATCACTCTCCCCATCTTCCAGATGTCTGGAATGACTAGAGTGGCCTTGGCTAAATAGTCTACTCCCACGGGACCCAAGTTTTCAGATGCTTTTCCCACTTTTTCCACTTATGTACGTTCACAAGCTGCCGAATCTCCGTGTTGAGATCCCTGATACCGGGATTTCCGGGATCGGTCTGACGAAGGTTGTCACGCTCATCGGCTAGAACAACCGCCTCAGCATGAAAGTTTGGACGTTGGTCCGTTATACATCCTGCTGGTACGAAGCGAGCTGTAGCAGAAGGGACAACCCTGCGGAACATACGTTCACCAAGGTGAACGTCGTTTGGTTGGGGAGGGCAGAGAAGGTGATTTCAGTAAACAGTTTCCGCGAAGCCNATATCGCATCACTATCATATCCCGTATGCTGTTATCGATGAATGATTCGTTGCAATTTTCTTTCGAGTACTGAAAAATACACTCCTTAGCTGATCCCCGGAGTTCTGCCACCCAGTCCGCATAACACTGGTTTGGTTTCGGCGAGCACGTGCTGTTTCTCGACAAAATGTGTAGATAGTTTGCAAATAGCTCACTGTAAGACTTCCCTTCTATTACGTTGTCGCATAATTTCTGCAGAAGCTCAAAAGTCTCCGTGCCTATGCACGACAGAAAACTTGCCCGTTTGAGAGTTTCGTTTACAACTCCATTCGCCACGAAGTGCTGCTCCATTTGCTGGATGTAGGTAGGCCATTTTTCGATACTTTTATTAAACTGCCTGAACACAGGCGTATTGCTCGTATGTGTGTCAAGTACACGTTGAAGCGATTGTACATTTTGCTCAAGCACTTTCGCCAGTAATGCTTGGTTTGCCTCTTGAAATTGACTCAGAACTGACGCAAGGGTTTTTTCGTCCATGTTCTCGTCGCCAAATGTTAATTTACGGAACAGTTTATTCAATAAATGCAATTCAAGTTACAGCAGATTCCTTAAGATAAATTTGTCTAATGGAACGACTTGTAAACCCGCGTGGTAGCTATTTGCAGCAAAAGCAATGGAATGACTTGAAAGTCAAAAAGGTTACCCAAGTGCTGCCACGTTGATTTACAATGGAAGTTCCTAAATAGGGTTGCCAGAAGGTTTTACACTTCTTACATTCCAGATGTCTGGAATGACTAGAGTGGCCTTGGCTAAATAGTCTACTCCCACGGGACCCAAGTTTTCAGATGCTTTTCCCACTTTTTCCACTTATGTACGTTCACAAGCTGCCGAATCTCCGTGTTGAGATCCCTGATACCGGGATTTCCGGGATCGGTCTGACGAAGGTTGTCACGCTCATCGGCTAGAACAACCGCCTCAGCATGAAAGTTTGGATGTTGGTCCGTTNTACTGAAAAATACACTCCTTAGCTGATCCCCGGAGTTCTGCCACCCAGTCCGCATAACACTGGTTTGGTTTCGGCGAGCACGTGCTGTTTCTCGACAAAATGTGTAGATAGTTTGCAAATAGCTCACTGTAAGACTTCCCTTCTATTACGTTGTCGCATAATTTCTGCAGAAGCTCAAAAGTCTCCGTGCCTATGCACGACAGAAAACTTGCCCGTTTGAGAGTTTCGTTTACAACTCCATTCGCCACGAAGTGCTGCTCCATTTGCTGGATGTAGGTAGGCCATTTTTCGATACTTTTATTAAACTGCCTGAACACAGGCGTATTGCTCGTATGTGTGTCAAGTACACGTTGAAGCGATTGTACATTTTGCTCAAGCACTTTCGCCAGTAATGCTTGGTTTGCCTCTTGAAATTGACTCAGAACTGACGCAAGGGTTTTTTCGTCCATGTTCTCGTCGCCAAATGTTAATTTACGGAACAGTTTATTCAATAAATGCAATTCAAGTTACAGCAGATTCCTTAAGATAAATTTGTCTAATGGAACGACTTGTAAACCCGCGTGGTAGCTATTTGCAGCAAAAGCAATGGAATGACTTGAAAGTCAAAAAGGTTACCCAAGTGCTGCCACGTTGATTTACAATGGAAGTTCCTAAATAGGGTTGCCAGAAGGTTTTACACTTCTTACATTCCAGATGTCTGGAATGACTAGAGTGGCCTTGGCTAAATAGTCTACTCCCACGGGACCCAAGTTTTCAGATGCTTTTCCCACTTATGTACGTTCACAAGCTGCCGAATCTCCGTGTTGAGATCCCTGATACCGGGATTTCCGGGATCGGCCTGACGAAGGTTCTCACGCTCATCGGCTAGAACAACCGCCTCAGCATGAAAGTTTGGATGTTGGTCCGTTATACATCCTGCTGGTACGAAGCGAGCTGTAGCAGAAGGGACAACCCTGCGGAACATACGTTCACCAAGGTGAACGTCGTTTGTTTGGGGAGGGCAGAGAAGGTGCTTTCAGTAAACAGTTTCCGCGAAGCCTTTCAGCTTTGGTAATGTTGATATGGGTCCGGTGTTCTGCGGGAGAAAAGTCGCCAAGTTTATGATCGAGGTGACTATTGGCAGATGGTCTGATGCCAAGGTCAGCATAGGTCGCTATTATATGCTGTTTATCAGACCAGCGCAAACTATTGTTATGTCTGGCGAGCTGCAGATGCTGCCCATAATCCTGTTGGGTGCGCCGTCGTTCATTGTGCATAATGACGAATCGTCTATCTGGTCAGCCATGTCTGTTCCCCTACGATCATTTGACAGGCTTCAATGCCAAAGATCATGGTGCGCATTAAAATCGCCAACTACCATACGGCTTTCACCTCTGAGGAACGCACCTATTTCAGGGTGATATCCTGCGGGCNGTTGGGGAGGGCAGAGAAGGTGATTTCAGTAAACAGTTTCCGCGAAGCCTTTCAGCTTTGGTAATGTTGATATGGGTCCGGTGTTCTGCGGAAGAAAAGTCGGCAAGTTTACGATCGAGGTGACTATTGGCAGATGGTCTGATGCCAAGGTCAGCATAGGTCGCTATTATATGCTGTTTATCAGACCAGCGCAAACTATTGTTATGTCTGGCGAGCTGCAGATGCTGCCCATAATCCTGTTGGGTGCGCCGTCGTTCATTGTGCATAATGACGAATCGTCTATCTGGTCAGCCATGTCTGTTCCCCTACGATCATTTGACAGGCTTCAATGCCAAAGATCATGGTGCGCATTTAAATCGCCAACTACCATACGGCTTTCACCTCTGAGGAACGCACCTATTTCAGGGTGATATTCTGCGGGCACAGGGGGTGACAGGGGGTATATAAAATAATTCGAGCTCGACATCGCCTGACCGGATAGCAGCGCCCTGACATTCTAGGAAGGTATCCCTGCGGTCGATGTCTGCTTCGATGAGGCGATCCTGCATGTTGTGTGTGATGAACGCTAGGCCACCACCATTATCTCGCTCGCAATCTCCACGTTGCACATTGTATCCGGCGCAATTCAACAATNTTTGGGGAGGGCAGAGAAGGTGCTTTCAGTAAACAGTTTCCGCGAAGCCTTTCAGCTTTGGTAATGTTGATATGGGTCCGGTGTTCTGCGGGAGAAAAGTCGCCAAGTTTATGATCGAGGTGACTATTGGCAGATGGTCTGATGCCAAGGTCAGCATAGGTCGCTATTATATGCTGTTTATCAGACCAGCGCAAACTATTGTTATGTCTGGCGAGCTGCAGATGCTGCCCATAATCCTGTTGGGTGCGCCGTCGTTCATTGTGCATAATGACGAATCGTCTATCTGGTCAGCCATGTCTGTTCCCCTACGATCATTTGACAGGCTTCAATGCCAAAGATCATGGTGCGCATTTAAATCGCCAACTACCATACGGCTTTCACCTCTGAGGAACGCACCTATTTCAGGGTGATATTCTGCGGGCACAGGGGGTGACAGGGGGTATATAAAATAATTCGAGCTCGACATCGCCTGACCGGATAGCAGCGCCCTGACATTCTAGGAAGGTATCCCTGCGGTCGATGTCTGCTTCGATGAGGCGATCCTGCATGTTGTGTGTGATGAACGCTAGGCCACCACCATTATCTCGCTCGCAATCTCCACGTTGCACATTGTATCCGGCGCAATTCAACAATGTTTAACTGTTGTGCACCTTCCTCTCTTGGACCGCTGCTATCAAGATTTCATGCCTTCCATTGAAGACGGTTATGTCCTCGATCTTGCTCTGAAGTCGTTTACAGGTGAATTGTGGTTAAGGAGACGTTTTGTTATGCGGGTGTGAGGGATGTGTGTTCTAACACAGCAGGTGTAAGTTTCTGGCCCTGGGTTTGACTCGATGCCAGCCCTGAGCAGAAGAATACGTAGCAGATGTAGCCCTATGGACGAGCAACGTCTGAGATATTTCCCCGACCTAAACGGGGTTAGATCGCCGAAACAATAGCCCTTGGTCGGATTAAACCCGAGTCATCAAATTGAAATTTATTTNAAAATCGCCAACTACCATACGGCTTTCACCTCTGAGGAACGCACCTATTTCAGGGTGATATCCTGCGGGCACAGGGGGTGACAGGGGGTATATAAACGTTAAATATTTCGAGCTCGACATCGCCTGACCGGATAGCAACGCCCTGACATTCTAGGAAGGTATCCCTGCGGTCGATGTCTGCTTCGATGAGGCGATCCTGCATGTTGTGGTGTGTGATGAACGCTAGGCCACCACCATTATCTCGCTCGCAATCTCCACGTTGCACATTGTATCCGGCGCAATTCAACAATGTTTATCTGCTGTGCACCTTCCTCTCTTGGACCGCTGCTATCAAGATTTCATGGCTTCCACTGAAGACGGTTATGTCCTCGATCTTGCTCTGAAGTCGTTTACAGTTGAATTGAAGTAGCTTCGTGTGGTTAAGGAGACGTTTTGTTATGCGGGTGTGAGGGATGTGTGTTTTCTAACACAGCAGGTGTAAGTTTCTGGCCCTGGGTTTGACTCGATGCCAGCCCTGAGCAGAAGAATACGTATCAGATGTAACCCTATGGACGAGCAACGTCTGAGATATTTCCCCGACCTAAACGGGGTTAGATCGCCGAAACAATAGCCCTTGGTCGGGATAAACCCGAGTCATCAAATTGAAATTTATTTTTTAAACAGGAGGCAACCCTCCTAAAGTTAAGTTAAGAAACAAATATTTTCAAAACTTTCCACTAATACCCGTTTTGTAATAATTGATTTTTTTTAGATAACTTGAATGCAATTTTTTAAAAGGTGGCAGCTCTTTTCAAAAAAGTAAAACCTTATTGCATATCTGCAGTCCAAGAGTTTTAATTTGACTCCTTATTTTGGAAAATCAAACGAACGCCGCTGTTATGACGGCACTGCTTATTATGTAGTTTATATTCAATTTTTCTACTCAATTGGCAACTCCTTTCGAAAAATAAAACCAGTTTGCACATCTACAGGCCAAGNGACGAGCAACGTCTGAGATATTTCCCCGACCTAAACGGGGTTAGATCGCCGAAACAATAGCCCTTGGTCGGATTAAACCCGAGTCATCAAATTGAAATTTATTTTTTAAACAGGAGGCAACCCTCCTAAAGTTAACTTAAGAAACAATTTACGGAACAGTTTATTCAATAAATGCAATTCAAGTTACAGCAGATTCCTTAAGATTAATTTGTCTAATGGAACGACTTGTAAACCCGCGTGGTAGCTATTTGCAGCAAAAGCAATGGAATGACTTGAAAGTCAAAAAGGTTACCCAAGTGCTGCCACGTTGATTTACAATGGAAGTTCCTAAATAGGGTTGCCAGAAGGTTTTACACTTCTTACATTCCCCTGGGCTTAATTTTCTGTATATATTACAAAATTAATATATATTTTTTTAAAGATTTAATTTNCCGGGCGAACGGCACAGATCTTTTAGGCTATGTGGACACTTGTCGTCCAATCATAGTTGTGTTATCGTCTCGCCCTGAAATTTTGAGCCGAGCACATTCATTTCAAAGCAGATCTGCACACTTGTCATAGGCTAGTTATCGGCATATCGTAGAAGATGCAGAAACGGATAAGTACGGCATTGTCGTTTGCTAATCGTTGTGCACGCATTGTTTGTTTACATTTTATGGGAAAAAATTAGTGAACAAGTTAATATTTGCATTAAAATTGCATAAAAATTAGTATTTTTTTGCATAAATTCTGTGGAAATTATTAAAAAGTGGTAAATGGCTTTGAAAGATGAGTAATACAGTTCATGATGACTTTATGACTATTCACTCATCTGAAAAGTCAAACATGTCCCTAAATCTCCGCCTTTCAACCTCCGCATCAGCAATCTGGGACTCGTTCTCCTCTTCAAACAATAACGCCGCGGCTATGGATTTCATTCTTATAATTATGTTTCCACTTAAATTAAGACCAAACGAAATTTTATTTTTAAATTACAGTGATGCTAGATATATTTAGTTATTTTAAAATATTTACAAACTTAAACTTCATAAGCTGCTATAGTTTGGTGGCAAATATTTCTTTGTTTTGTTTCGATTTCACACATTCCTAGGCGAGCAGCTGATTTCGAAAGATGTTTTCTGTCTTCCTCTTTCGATTCGATCGTAACGCAGAATTAATTCGATTCTTGCGGAGCGGAATGCGGGAACGTAATCGAAATGCGGAATAGGGCTGATTGTGGTTCTAGTCTCCCGAGGCAGATGACGCTCCGTCTCGTCGATATCCGGTGGTTGTGCGCCTATAACGCCATTCACAGGTCTGGAGTCTACATAACTCGAGACGGACTCCCTGTGAATGCCGTTTAGGGCCTGTCGATATGCTGACATCCAGAGGGTGCTTAATGAACCCCTGGACTTGGTCCGTCAATTCGTAGAGATGTCTCCTGACGTGCATGGGCGAGGGCTCTTCAGCAAGCAGTTGTCTATTTGGGTGACCACGTCTGTGGCTCCCAACTAGAAACTGCTTGCAGAGCATTGTGTTGTGCTCGTTTATAGGGAGAATTTCCACCTCGTTGTGCAGGTGGTGTTCTGGCGACATCAGAAGGCATCCGGTCGCTGTCCGAAGTGCAGTGTTTTCGGTTGTCTGCAGCTTCATCCACTGCGTCCTACCAGTCCCCGGCGACCACACTGGTGCTGCGTAATTTAAAACTGGCCAGCCTATTGCCTTGTTTCTTGCCAGCAATATTTTTTTGTCTTTGCCCCAAGTACTGCCGGCTAACGACTTGAGGACCTTGTTTCGGCTCTGTGCTTTGTTGCCAATAGTGGTTGAGTGCGCAGAGAAGGAGAGCAGACTGTCGAAGGTTACTCCCGAGTGTATAATCAGAAGCTTTTTTTCTGTTGTGCAGCTAAAATAACCAGGCTGCGAAAATATTGGAGCGCGTGTTCAAATTTCACGAACTTACACTTTGAAGTCAGGAATGGTCTACTATTTAGTGCAGAGCGAAATAACGATCGCGTCACTTTAGAGGCTATGCATATACTGACTATTGAATTCATTAGTCTGAGATTAGGATATCTATGTTACAGACAGTGCGATTAAGTGGAGATTTACAGAGGTGTAATTATATGTAGTTTTTCAAATACATAAATTTAGTAATATTAAATAGCATATAACAAACTTCAGTAAGTACAACAATTTAGGTGTAAAAAATAGTGGGGAATAATTCTTTATACAGCTCATGACCCAACATCCCGGCCCCATTGAAAGCATTTTCAAGCAGGAAGCAATGCAAGTTTGTGGATGGGGCGGCGCATAATGCCCCTTGGTGTTTGTACATCGACATTTCCGGGAATAATGGCTGCAATTCTGCCTGTCACCGATCGCTGCGGCGGAACATTATCGTTGTGTATGAGCATCGACGTGAACGTTTGGTTGATCACGAACCCATTTAGCGCGAGGATTCAATTCACTTAAGTATTCGCGGTACGCCCGGGTATTGCCTTTAAAGAACTGCTAATGAGGAAATGATTAGGCGTTAGAGCCTCGTAATCATTGGGGTCGCAGGAGATTGGTGACAGCGGTCGAAAATTGAGAATGGCTTCTATCTCAACAAGTGCGGTTGTCAGCTCTTCATATGTGAGACGCGCGTTGACCAGAGTGCGATTAAATGGCCCTTCGCCAACTTCACCGCGGCCTCCCACATGCCTCCAAAGTGTGGTGCCCTGGGAGGAATAAAGCTGAAATTATAAATTCCTTAGAGCAAAAGTTTATTAATTTGGTTTTCGTTGTTGTGTCGAATAAAAACTGTTTCAGCTCAGCGAGCTTGCGGAGAGCGCCAACAAAATTGGTGGCGTTATCACAGGAGATGTCAGTTAGCAAACCTCTTCTGCCTATCATTCGCTTAAATGCGTCAGTAGTTAAGTCGGAGACGGCTTCAGTATGTCTTATACGGTGTTTTTCCACTTATACGCAGATATGTGCTAACAGGGCCGCAAAAGTCCACAGCACAGCGAGAAAACGGCCGTCAAGGTTTGAGGCGCTCGACAGGCAGGTTCCCCATCATTTGCTGGAGCATCTTCGGACGATAGTCGCACGCAGTGAATGCATTATCGAATGATGCGGCGAGCCACATCTCTAGCGTTAATTATCTAAAACCTGAGGCGGATGAGCGCAACGAGAGCGGCGTGCCGCACCAAGCATTCGACGAAGTGGCATTTGCTTGGTAAGAGCACAGGATGCCTTTCTTCGTGAGGCAGAGTTGCCAGCTCCAAACGTCCGCTAACTTTCAGCAAGGGGTTAAGGTATTTCAGCGAATTTTCAGCTGGTGCCCCTTTTTTAGCGCTAATATTTCCGGAAAATTTTGTTGTTGAATGTTATAAATAATGCACTAAAGCGAGGTTTCAATTTCTTGTGGCGATAGAGATCTACCTCCGACGATATTTTTGCTTGATTTATTAATTTTGCGATAGAAACGAAACATCCATGCGATGATACGTACGGCAGTTATATGCGAACTGTATTTAGCGAAACTATCGACGATGTAACTGGATTTCTCAGCAGCAAAAAATTTTGCCTTGCGCTTTTCCTTGTTGACTTCATCCAGGTCAGGAGAGGAGTGAGAATTTTCAGGCCAGCAGTCTTGAGGATGCATTAAAAAAGCTGGGCCTGAGTACCAGATGGCGTTTTTGAGCTCTGATACCGAGCAGCCTCTAGATACGATATCTGCAGGATTACATTGTGTCGGTACGTGTCTCCAACTGCAATCACTGGTTAATTCTTGTATCTCCGACGTGATTGCCGATGAAGGTTTATAAAGTGGAGGAATGCATAAATATGTTTCCAGGCTTCCAAGCTTTGCGAGCAATTGTGCACCACACAGTTCAAGCTTTGGCAGCGTTTTCTTTTTTTTGGAAGCGATGCGATATTTTGCTGTTAGCAAACTTACCACGACATTGCCAGAGACATCCTCGGTGCGCATGTAGACACAACCACCATATGCGCGAAATGAAGGATCGCAGAAACCATGCTGCGTGGTTTGAACATAAGCTTGCAGTCAATAGCGCGGGACCCGCAGGGATGACAGCGAAACTAGGTCTTTTAGCAGATTTTGCCAGTGCACAGTGGAGATTTTGCGGTATCGATTCATCCCAATTTAACTTAAACAGCCACAGCTCTTGTATAATTATTTTAGCTGTGACGAGTAGCGGTGCGAGGAGTCCGAGCGGGTCGAAAAGTGACGCAGCCAGTGACGAAATTGTGAGCTTTGTCGATCTGCTGGTTGGCAGATTTTTCGGCGCTAACGAAAATAGGACAATATATTCCCTTTAGTCCCATGCAATACCCAATGCATTAACTAGGAGCTCTTCGCTGATGTTAAGCTCTTACAGTTTTGTCATCCACTAATAAATCAACGTTGGAGTTCCATTTGGCAAGCTCCATCCCCCATGTCGTAAAATAGTAGAAACTTCAAGTTGTATTTGCGCCAGGTTTTCTAGCGAATCTGCTCCACACAAAAAGTCATCGACATAAAATGAAGATTTGATTTTTTCTGATCCCAAAGCAAACTGAGAAGCGTATTGCTCTGCCAAATAGTACAGACTTCTCACCGCTAGGTATGGCGCTGCTGAGGTGCCATACGTCACTGTATTAAGCTGAAAGACTATGCGCAGCTTCGTTGACGTGCTATTTGGTTTCAGCACACAGTGATGAGGGATAAAAAAGTGTGGCGCGATGAGAGCGGGGTTTTCAACAGCGCTCATGCCGATCTTTTCGTACTCTTGCGTATTGCGCTTTTGTTTCTGGCATACGTTTCAAGCGGCGTTCTAGCGCAATGAACCTACGCAGCGCTGTATCTCGTGAAGTTCCCAGAGAGGATGGATTTTCCTTGCTTGCTCGTCAGAGAGCCCGCAGTCGACGGTACTTCTTCCAATTTCCATAGCTGCTCAAGATTAAAATTTATTGACTCATTGCACGAAAGAAGACATGTTGGTGAAGGCGAACTTTTTGCAGTAGAGTTAAACTTTCTCGACACTACCCAACCCAGAAGGGTTTTTTAACGTTAGTTTGCGTTTTGTATTTTATTTGTGTGCTTGTATCCCCGATGCTCAAGATGTGAACATTGTGCAGGCAGTCGAAGTTTTTGTGAGAATTATTCGGTGATGAAATTCACCTGTGAGCAAGAATCGAGAAGTGCCCCACCCAATTGATAGCCTCCAGTGGCGTTAAGAACGAGGACAACAGCTGCAGCGAGAATAACAGCGTCTTTTCAAGAGGTTTCAAGATGGGTGTGCACAGCAGCTGATGTCGAAGAAGTCTGAGCTGAAGATGAAGATGGTTGCGATGATATTCCAGGGGTTGGTAAGTCATCTTCGCAGTTCTATTTAAAATATTGTTCATTCTATATACAAATCAAAGTTTTAAACTTTGTCCAAAATTGTTAAATTTGTTGAACTTTTTCAGAATTTTGTATAAAGTTTGAAGTGTTGATTCAAATGGTTTTCGTTATAGAATGAAACAAACAACAACGTTAAACAAAAATTAACTATAAATATTTATCATAAAGGACATTGCAAATATTGTAAAAAATATCACTTGGCAATTAATTTTTGTCCGGTGTACAGTGAGTCATACTCGGAATTGAACAGTGAGGTTTCTACAATAATCATGACTCAATAATACAAGGTTGGATAAATATTGACATTTGTGTCAATTGACTGCTTTGTAAGGTTGGATTTGAGAAGGAAAGAGAAGCGGGTAACAATTTTATCCCCTTTTTTAAAAAGTAGTAGGAAATGTAGTCTGGTAGTGATGAAATGCGTTTTTTATATACAAATTGAATTAAATATATAAAGAAGATTCCACTGATCCACGCAATAGACACTGAATTAACTTTTTATGGCCATATATATAAATGAAATAAATGAATATTCACATAAAATTAAACATAAACACGAAAGAATACAAATAGTAAAGACGCAATTGATATTATACAAATAAACTATTTTTTTAAAAATTATTATATTTGTTGCATTTAAAGATTACATATTCAATATCTTAAATTGAGTTACATTTGGTTTTGAAAAAATATAAATTTTTTAGTAAAGTTTCCTACTATTTTCTCCAATCAGTCTTGCTAATCATTATATTGGTTACATTTATAAGTTAGATCTTCAATATCGTAATTTAATTACATTTGGTTATTTAAAAATCTAATTTTTTTTAATGTTTTTTACTTTTTCTCCAGTCAGCCTTGTTAATCATTATATTGGTTAAACTTTAGAAATATGTCTTTAATATCGTAATTCAATTACATTTGGTTTTCTAAAATGTAAATTATCGATAATGTTTCAAATTTTTTTTCCTCAATCAGTCTTATTGATCATTATATTTGTTACATTTAAAAATTATGTCATTAACAGCTTAACTTGGATTACATTTGTTTTTTTTTTAATAATACAAATAATTATTATTTCTAATTATAACTAATTTACAATTACAAGATTACGAAGGGAAGTTATTATAATCATTAAAATTACAATTATTAATCCTAATCGAAATTTAACTGTAATGAACTAATTGGGTATAAAACTAAAACACCAACCGTTATGCTATGAAAACCTCCAAAAATATGGGCCCATTGAACTTTGCATGCTGATTTCAACAATACAAAATTACTCGGCACAATTTAAGATACAAAAAGGTTACCACTTAAAAAAATAAAGGACAATTATCTAAACGTATAAGTTACCACACGGCTAGTTACCACAGAAACCTCGTAAACTTGTTCAATTTTATTTACGAGATTACGAGGTATTTCTAATTTAAAAAAAACCAAAAATGAGGAATAGCTGATAATACTACGGAGTTTACAACTTTAACAGCAAAACGAAACTTAGCACTTCAGTGATAGTTGAAATCAGCATGAAGAGTTCTATCGACACACTTTTTTGGGTGTTCTATAGATCAATGGTTAGTACTCTAGACTTTTTCCACTTATTAAAGCTTACATACAAAACACCAGTATATCTATCTATCAATAGTCTTCAAAAGAGTAAGTCCCTGCACCAGCGAATGTGGACGGACACACAAATGATCCTGACCTGCACAAGAAAATATCTTTATTAATACTTGCACTTTCACTTTTATGGGGTGGTATACATACTTGTAAATATGCAAAGGCTGCACTTGACCAACCCAAAGGCTACAGTGGTAAAAATACATGCACCAGCATACGTGGCCGGACACCCAAATGATCCTGACCTGCACAAGAAAATATAGTTATTAATAATTGTACTTTTCACATTTACTTGTAAGTATGCAACGGCTGCTGTGGTGTAGTGGTAAGCAGTGCGAGCTTCCACTCCGCAACGCATGGGTTCAAACCCTGGTCAAAGCAACATCGCAAAAGATATAGAAAAAGGTTTTTTCTTAACAGCGGTCGTCCCTCGGCAGGCAATGGCAAACCTCCGAGGGTATTTCTGCCATGAAAAGTGTAGGTCCCTCCGCTTTGTGTGACAACATCAAGGCGCACGCCACAAATCAGAGGAGAAGCTTGGCCTAACACTAACATATCGGACACCGTCTTCAAAAGAGTTACAAGTCAAAATTTGGTATTTTTGAAATTATGTGCTAGAAATGTACACAGAGCTTTTATTCACCTTTCAACAAAAGCTATGTATGTGTAAGCGACAATCTATTATTATTATGCAACGGCTGCACTTGACCAAAGTAGTTCCGAATGGACTGCACCAGCCACACGTGTACGGACACACAAAACTTACTTGCAACGGCTGCACTTGGTGTAAAATTAAAAAAAAATTGGCATCGTTGTTAAGGCGATTAAGTCCCTTGTTTTAATTTTTTAATTTGTTTTAATTTTAGTTTAAGAGTAGGTTTAATTCCTTAAGATTTTTCACATAAAATGACTTAAAGAACGAAATACTGAATAGATGATTTTAATATAAAGTGGGTGACATATTAATAAGGTCACAACATATTGATAAGTTTTGACCATTAACTTTTTTCAAACTAATTTTAATATTTTTTTTATAAAAATACATTTATTCTTTAACAAACCCCGTATAAATCTAAGTTTAAAACTTAATGCAATTAAAAAATCTAGCTTTTTAATCAGATTTCTTATAAAAATTTTGAGTACGCAGTTTTGTATCTCATTCGATTCTAGTATAATAAGGTAGAAGTTTGAAGTAACTACGACTTACCGTTAATTTTTGGCATTTTTTTTGTAGGTGTTGCGCATTTTATCGCATATAATGAATCATCCCACTTTTTTTTTATATAGAATGTAATGAGCAAAAAGAATCCACAAATATACGGTAAGTCGACATACATACATATATTGCAAGCATATACATACGTAGTTGGAATACATCAGGGTAATTCCTCTAAACGCGCAAATGCCTCGTGACCATGTAAACCTAGTAAATTTACTTAATTTTGTATAGAAAATCGGGTTATTTCCGAGATTTACACGGTTACGAGGTATTTACGCGTTTGCATGAATACCCATATTTTATTTATAGAAGCCACGTAAAGGATAGAGAAGCTCTGTGAAAAGCCGCACTTGCCAAAAGCGAGGTAAATTGATTGGCTATAAAATAAATACCCTTTGAAAGATTCTGCAAGAATGTTGTACTTACGTACCGCGACGAAAGTAGATGCGAGCTCAGCGAGAACATTATATAGTCGTGTACATATATAGCGTATTTAAATTCATACATAAATAAATTTACCATCACCCCAAATTCACGCTTTCATTTTAGTATACCGGAGAAGAAATGTTTGCAGAGCTCTACGACTGTAATATAGAATTGTAATTTAAAGAACTTTGATACAAAAACAAAATTTGCTTAAGTACATTAAATGTTTATTTTATGAATTTATTTTAAGGCAAGTCTACTGGAAGTAAGTTTCTACTATTCGCAATCTGGTAGTTCTTGCTTGTGTTTGTAAGTGGTTTAGTGATATTGAAATATTTTCATTGGATTCATCTAAATCAATATTTGTTTCAATTGCTTCGGTTACTGGAACATTAGCTTTTAATAGGATATTGTATAGGACTATACAAGCGTTTATTATTTTTCCTGCTTTTTCTGGTCCATAGCATAAAGTTCTTTGTCGAGATAAACATCGAAACCGGCCTTTTAAAATTCCTATGCAACGCTCAACTATGCATTGAGTTTTCTTATGTGCCACATTATATCTTTCTTCTGCTTCATTTGTTGGATTAGCTATAGGAGTCATCAACCATGGTTGTAGTGGAAATCCGCTATCCCCTAGCAACCAGTAATTACGATGACCTCTCGTGTACTTTTCTTTTAGAAAGTTTTCAATTACCGAAGTACGCCAGATGTATGCATCATGCCACGTACCTGGGAATTTCGCATTGGCATAGCAAATTTGGTGTTTTGAATCGCAAATACCCTGCAAGAACAGTGACTATCATTTGACAACTCATTTGAGTGGCAAGACTGATAGAGATTTCTGTCACTGGCTACCTACAAGTTTCCATCAAATTCTAAAGGGCAGTGTGAAAAATCTGATGTAAATATTTGTGTACATGTCATCTTCCGTCTTCCTCCAACTTATAGCTTTATTTAATGGTCTCTTTTTAACCAACGCAAAATTTGCAAATGTGTTAGTAAGGTAAATGAAAATGTGTTAGTTTCCATCACACAATTCTTGTAGGGTTGATCGACTGACCGCCTATAGATGTACACAATTGACTGAGTTAAATTGAGCTTTTATGCCAGGTCCTCCGCTTCATTTGGAAACCGCACGTAAGTCGCTTGAACAGTATTGAGAATGGTTGTGACTTCCTCAACACATCTACTGACAGTCGTTTGGGGAAATGTTTAGTTATTTGCAGGTCGTTTTTGAGGTGGGGGCGTGGACGAAAAGTCGGACCCCCCCTTTCGGGGCCTCCCACAGACCCCTAGGAAACCGTTTGAAAATGGGCGAAAAACAGCATTTACCGAGGGAAATTGAGCAGTTTGAAGTGGAATATAACCCAACTAACAAAATCTGTGGGGTTTTTAAATAAAAGAAATTATCCCAAGGTGGTTATCAGGCGAAAGGAGGGGGGCTGAACACCTTTCGCAGAGAACCCTTTTCAGCGTAGGCGGCCTTCGGCCGCACTTAGGGATTGTAACCCTCACAAAGTAGAATTCTCTTTCTGTTATGCGAAGAAAAGGAGCTGAACACATTTTGCAGAAAACACCTTTCGACGTAGGCGGCCTTCGGCCGCACTTAGGGATTATAACCCTCACAAAGTAGAATTATATTTCTGTTTTGCGAAGAAAAGGAGCTGAACACCTTTTGCAGAGAACACCTTCCTGCGTAGGCGGCCTTCGGCCGCACTTAGGGATTATAACCCTCACAAAGTAGAATTCTATTTCTGTTTTGCGAAGAAAAGGAGCTGAACACCTTTTGCAGAGAACACCTTCCTGCGTAGGCGGCCTTCGGCGGCACTTAGGGATTATAACCCTCACAAAGTAGAATTCTCTTTCTTTTTTTAATGCTTACTGGGTTATATCTTATCTTCTTTTGTCTCTCATTCTTTTGCATATTTTGGAGTTTGACAGCTGAACTCCGCCATTTAATTTGCATATGCAACCAAAGTCAGAAGCATGATTTTGAAGGTATTTTTATTTAATAAACTGTGATTAATTGGTTAATATTAAAATCATAAAGAAAGTTATAACTCATCGAGTAAAGTCTAAAGTGAAGGAGAATATAAAAATATATTGGTGAAGTGGCTGCTTTAAGGAGAATAGGAGTGATAAATGTACGCTAATTTCCGAATTTTACAAAAAAGGGCATATTTCTAACCCAATTTGTAAATAAATTAGTGACAAAAAATTACATAAGTATTAAAATAATATGTAGACCCTTGGCTACAAGTGTGGGCAAATTTTTTTTGGATCGGGTCACCCGTTTGGACGCAATACCTCGAAATAGTTCGGCAACGTACTAAACAGTACCCGTCGTTTGTGATGAACAGGACAAAAAATCTTGTCCTATCGAGCGTTGGTGGCTTCCGGAGGCAAAAAATCTCAAAGCGGACAACATTTTCATATACGTAGGAATAGCAGTATTTCGAAGACCGGAAAAACAGCGAAAGCTGGGCTGGGGTCTCGTTGAAAATAGTTTTTGGAAATCTATAAAACGCTCCTCGCTTATCTCAAATGGATTTTGCACATCTCGCAGATTCCTTCTTTCGAGTATTTAACATAACTAAAACACGTTATCAGACCTTTGTCTACGCCGCAATCTAAATATTATAAAGTGAGAGTAAAAGGAGAACAGATGCAGAAGTGCAGAAAATGTCACTCGTACAACACTGATTTGGCTGAAATATCACTAACTAATTACTAAATTCTATACATATTCAAATATTTCGTTGTTTACTTCCATTATTTTACAAATATAAGGTTCTTTGCTTTCACCGCTTTCTGTTTTTGTTTGCACATGCAAATCAGCTGATCGTTTGACACTTTTCATGAACTTACAGGAAAAAAAACTCCGGACTAAATCCTGTAACTTCTGACTAGGAACAGTCGCTCAGTTACTCTCTCAAAAGTGTTCCAACTTACAGGTTTTATGTCAATAGGAACGATTTATTTAAGTTCTGACTAAATCCTGTAAACCGGACTGCTATTGGAACAGACTTAATATTTCCTCACTGACAGATGACTTTTACATTCAGCGCAATATTCAGAATAATATTTACACAGTGGTTTGGAGAATCGCTTGAAACCTGAAAGTATTCACTTGAGAAAATATGAGTTTTGCACTCGGTGTACACTTTGCATTTTATCACAGTTACAGAATCCAGCCCCTGGAGAGCGATGTTTTTCAAAATTTGAGAATTTGGCTATTTAGCCTTTCACTTAGGGATAAATCGATACCATCAAGGTATTACTCAATGGTATTGTTTTTTTGAATTTATGCATTTTTACAAGGTTATTTATCTTTTAATAATTTTTCGGACAAAAATTTAAGACAACAATTATTTTTCTATAGTATTTGATTTCAAAAAACAATAGAACACATTTTAACAAGAATAATAAATAAAGTTTTTTCTCATAAAATGAGTTTAACAAAATCACTCGTTTTTTGTTATATTTCCCAAAAACTTCAACTTTTCGAAGTGTCTTCCTGAAAGGCGGTTTCGAGATTCTAACATAGGTCTATCTATTTTTGAGAAAAGCCTCTCGCAAGGAACAGATGGCCCAACAACCGTTATGTATAGACGCAGTGTTCTTCTTCTTCTTCTTATTTGGCGCTGTAACCGCCTAAGCGATTTTGGCCGAGTCCAAAACAGCACGCCAGTCATTTCTCTTCTGTGCTAACTGACGCCAATTGAAAATGCCAAGTGAAGCCAAGTCCTTCTCCACCTGGTCTTTCCAACGCAGAGGAGGCCTTCCTCTTCCTTCGCCCAATGAAAAATTCCAACAAGCCTCGGATGAGACCCCCTTTTTCTGATGACGACCACGGCAAACGTATAAAGGACTATGATTTAAGGGTATGCACCTGGAATATCCGGACCCTTAATGG
>NW_016157091.1:893282-898922 GCF_001687245.7 Rhagoletis zephyria | reverse complement strand
GCTGATGAGGTGCATGCATCAGCTCGTATGCAGAATATGGTCAGATGAACGCATGCCCGACGACTGGAATTTAAGTGTGCTCTGCCCAATCCACAAGAAAGGCGACCCCGCCATACGCGCCAACTACCGCGGAATTAGCCTTCTAAGCATAGGTTACAAGGTCTTATCGAGCGTATTGTGCGAAAGACTGAAGCCCACCGTCAACGAGCTGATTGGACCTTATCAGTGTGGCTTTAGACCTGGAAAATCCACCATAGATCAGGTATTCACAATACGCCAAATCTTGGAAAAGACCCGCGAGAATAGGATCGACACACACCATCTATTTGTCGATTTCAAAGCCGCTTTCGACAGCACGAAGAGAAGTTACCTTTATGCCGCGATGTCTGAATTTGGTATCCCCGCGAAACTAATACGGCTGTGTAAAATGACGTTGAGAAATACCACCAGCTCCGTCAGAATAGGGAAGGACCTCTCCGAGCAGTTTGATACCAAACGAGGTTTCAGACAAGGGGACCCCCTTTCGTGTGATTTCTTTAATCTTATGTTGGAGAAGATAATAAGAGCCGCAGAACTGAACCGCTCAGGCACAATACTTTATAAGAGCGTACAATTGCTGGCGTATGCCGACGACATCGATATTATCGGTAAAAACAAGGGCTACGTCTGTTCTGCCTTCTCGGGATTGGATAGAGAAGCAAAGCGAATGGGTCTGGTGGTGAACGAGGACAAAACGAAGTATCTCCTGTCAGCACACAAACAGTCAGAGCATACGCGTCTTGGCACCCACGTCACTGTTGACAGTTACAAGTTTGAAAAAGTAGACGACTTCGTTTATTTGGGAACCAGCCAATAATAATGTCAGCCTTGAAATCCAACGGAGAATCACTCTTGCCAACAAGTGCTACTTTGGGCTGAGTAGGCAATTGAGAAGTAAAGTCCTCTCTCGTCGTACAAAGATCACACTCTATAAGTCACTCATCATGCCTGTGCTGGTGTATGGCGCGGAAGCATGGACAATGAAAGCATCTGATGAGGCGGCTCTTGGAGTTTTCGAGAGAAAGATTCTGCGAAAGATTTACGGATCTTTACGCGTTGGTGATGGCGAATATCGCAGACGATTTAACGATGAGCTGTATGAGCTTTACAACGATATAGACATAGTGCAGCGAATTAAAATTCAGCGGCTCCGCTGGCTTGGCCATGTCGTTCGGATGGACAGAAACGCTCCTGCTCTGAAAATATTCAACGCGGGCCGCGATGCTGGGAACAGGGTTTTAACGTGGCGGGACCCAAACCCAGCGCACGCGAAGTTTTACGCCTTCTCACTTTAGCTCGCTCCCAAACGGGTGTTTGGTTGCTACCCAGAGGATACGTGGATATAAATATCCGGACGTTGTGAGCTGCGATTTGAACCGTACGCACAAGAATCGCTTCTGGCCACTCCCAGGTGAATGGCAGTCAAAAGTTTTCCACTTCTGCGCACGGAACCATCCTCCATAGACGCAGTGTTGCCGTTGTGAATTTTCAGAAAGTTGAAAAAAAGGGGTTCATTGACGAGAAAAAGGGTCACCATATTTTTTCATTTTGATTTTCATTACTAGTAAAAGAATAAATTTGTTGAATTTAAAAAGAAAAATAGTGGGACAAGCTTAGGGTGACCAGATATTATAGTGACATAATCAGTACAGTTGGGATCAAAAATGAGTACAAAGTCATAAAAATCAGTTAATTTTTAAGCGTATTTTTTATTATTAACAATATAACAACCAAATAACAGCGCATTAATTTAACAAAAAATAACTAATAGACTTTTAAATACATATAGTATTATCAATATAAAAATTCATTACTTTAAAACAAATCAAAAGTATTACGTATGTATGTACAGCTGTGCTCAGGAAAATAGTAGTAAAATGTATTGACAGGTTTTGAAAATTTTTTTTTTTCTTACTTAATTTATTTTATTTTTTATAAAAATATAGTTAATTCTATAACAAAAGACATGCGAAGTTGAAGTCTCAAACTTTCTAGAAAATTTATAAAAATTGAGAAAAAAAATTAAAAATTTGTAGCTCATTCAGTTTCAGTAGAAGCCGAGCTCGAGTCAGAATCTGTTTGCATATTTTAAGCTGTATTCACATTAAAATGTTGACTAAAAGGTATATTACCGAATTATCGGTAAACGAATTTTCGAGTACGAATGAAATTTAATAGTGTTAAATGTGTATGTGCAAGTAAAATTACAGGTGGTAGAACATCAAAAATCAAAGTAAAGCTATATATATCATATTCAAGAATCGGTAGTTTGCACCTTTACCAAATTTTTAGAACTTACATTGCACCGTAGCAGTAGTCGTCTTAAGTTTGAAATACTCGATTTCTCAGTGGATGTTTAATTATAATCAAAAGATTATCTCTTATTGTCATCTTCTCAGTGTACTTAATATATGATTAACTCAGCACCACCTTTCATAAGATTTATTAATGCCGAAACCAGCTTTTCCTGTAAATCCTGTAAAACCTGCAAATTGTGATTGCAAATCGGGTTGGGTTGAATCCAAACAGTTTGTTATTTTGCGAAATCCTAGGAAACGAAACAATTGCAAGCTGACACCTTTTTAATAATGGTTTAAATTTAATTAATGCTTTCAATCTGCTCACACGTACATATGAGTTGTCCAAAACCATTGTTTTGAACATGTAAACTTCAAGTAAATGTCAATTACACCAATTTACAAAAGTATTTATTAAATGTAAAAATCAGTACAAAATCAATACAAACTCAAAAAATCAGTACATTTTGCTTACTGATTTCGGGCTTTTAAAAATCAGTACAATAGGCAAAAATCAGCACATGTACTGATTAAATCAGCGCATTTAGCCACCCTAGACAAGCTTTTCACAAAACAAGGTTGCAAACATACACATAAATCGAGAAGAGTTACATTTCCCTTAAAAGTTTTAAGTGATGCATTTTTACGTACTTAAATATTTTTTAATAGCATGGTTCTGTTAGCATTACCTAAAAAAGCTTCTGAAAAGGGGCAAAGGTCGCACATACTATTGGAAAAGGGTCAAAAAATCAAATTTTTCAAAAAGTCGGGTCATAGGGTATTGGCGCTCAAAAAGGGTAAAATTGCCCCTTTAGTCGCACAACGGCAACACTGTATAGACGGCCTTGCTTATATAGTTGCGGAAATGTATTGCGCATATCTTTCAATTCCTCTTTTTCTTTTCTGCTTTTTAAAGAAGATGCTGAAGCATAATAAGTTTTGCGCTTCCGATACAAGTATTTTTTTTCCGATACCTACTTGGATCGCAGTAAAAAGTATCGAGTACAAAAATACTTAGTAAATTGAGAAAAGTATCGAGTATGTACTTGGATTTACTTGTATCGATTTATCCCTACATTTACTTTGGCTGAATTTCTTTATTCATTCTGAACGTTTGGAATAATCTTTTTTGTTTACTTATTCTTTAGAACGTTCCTGATGATATGTTAACGTATATTTCAAACACATTCTGTTTATTCTGGCTGTGAAATGAGATTATCCGGAATGTATAAAGAAACGTAGCCTTTGTAAATTTTCGCTTGGGAATAGATTCTGTTATATACACAATGTCTGTTTAGATTTTTCTATATTTAACTTGATTATAATAAATCATATTGCTTTTGCCCCTTAAAGGGCTTGAAACTACTTATATATAAGTGAGGCACGCTTTTCAAGCCTTTGCAAAATTGTTAAGATTTTTGCTGACGAATGAGTAATTAATTTGAATATAACAAAGTATGTATAATGCTTTTGTCTCTTCTAGGGCTCGATATCAAAAATTACTTATGTATGTATAAATGCGGCATGATTTAGTAATAAAAGGTTTGCTCAGGAAACAGTTTTCTCGCTCCCTTAACAAAATCGACGTCTGTAACAAGGCACCGTGTGTGTGTGTGCAAAATTTTGTAAGGGAGTGTCAAAACTCGAATGTCACCAGTGTTGCCGGAAGTGAGATTTATCTTCAAAATAAAGATATTTTTCATAAATAATCAGAAATGTCTTCAAATGAAGATAGTAACAACAAAATAAAACTACATACAAAAAATCCTCACTGTGAAATGCTATGAGAGTGTGGAACTCTATTCCTGCCACTATTAGGAGCAAAATCAACAAAAGCAACTACAAGAATGTATTATATAATTACTTTTCTAAAAATTGATTACCCATCTCAAATTAACTAAGTTTTGTGCTGACCTACGAGTCTGAATTGAAGACATCTGCCAGCGCTTAAAGATCTATGTTTTTGGGATGGTTGGCAACAAACGTTTCGTCTTTGTCATCAATTTACCTTGAACTACATGTAGATATTAATACTGCTTTTTTTGAATATGTTTTTGAATTTATTTTGTCTGTTAAAATTCGCACTCAAACTCGGCTTTGTGCAGCTTACACTTGGCTTTATGAATTTCCACAAGATAAAAAGTATGGATCGCTATTTGTTAAAACAAAACGGCAAGTAATTTTGGTTTCTAAATTTGAATTAACAAATTCAACTTTCTATAATTATTTTTTTATAACCCAACGGTTTTTACCCTTCATTCCCGCCCATCCGCACCAGGGGCGCAGTCCGCATGACGTACGGAACCAGTATTTTCAATTTTGCGCCGAGTCACGATAGGCGGGGGATCTAAAACTATTCAGCTACACAACTAAATTCATCAGCTGATTTTATGTCTTTATGTTAATAATTCATATATTGAGAGAGGAGAGTACCGCCTTCTTAATACTGAAAAGCGGATCTGCTATATCAAACGCGCTGGAATGAGAATTAAAATCCTGGCATAAGCTACGGAGTGGGTCGTGCAATTCAAAATTAGTTTTACAAGCGTTCAGAAATAGGGGACAAAAGTGTCTTGATATCCGGGAGGGAACATTAAGGCTAACTTCACGCAGAAGAAGCGGACTTGAAATTGAGCCTGTCAGTAATTTAACTACAAAAATTGTACCAAGCATTTGCCTGCGACTGGCAAGTGTAGGAAGATTAATAAGTTTTAATCGGCTCGTATAAGGCGGAAGGTTATATTGAGAGTCCCAACGGAAATTGTTTTTGAATTGATTCTATCTTGTCTGAGTAAATTGGATACCTTCTATTCGAAACCACCGAACCGTATTCCAGAATCGGTCTAACTAATGTTGTAAACAGGGTTTTAGTGATATAAGGGTCACAAAATTCTTTTGACCACCGTTTCACAAATGCAAGTACACCTTTAGCCTTGTTGACTGTCACATTAATGTGAAGATTAAAATTAAGCTTAGGATCCATTGTGATACGAAGGTCCACAATATTGTATGCCTGTTCCAGGTTATGGTTACCTATTGTAGATGAAGAGGGATGAGCAGCTCTTCGCGAGAAGCACATTACTTTACATTTCTTAAGATTTAGAGTTCTGACTGTAGCAAAGACCTTTCTTTAATTGAAACGTCCGATTTATAAAGCTTTAGNTATTGTATGCCTGTTCCAGGTTATGGTTACCTATTGTAGATGAAGAGGGATGAGCAGCTCTTCGCGAGAAGCACATTACTTTACATTTCTTAAGATTTAGAGGCATAAGATTTACTTTACACCAGTAAGCCATGCTGTTTA
>NW_016157091.1:890387-893257 GCF_001687245.7 Rhagoletis zephyria | reverse complement strand
CATCATCTGCATACATTATAATTTTGGAAAATTGTATATCTGTATATATCTAATCTAATATCTAATAAATCTAATAAATATTATAAATGAGAAAGTTTGTATGTTTGGATGTTTGGGAAATCATCACGCGGAAACGACTAAACAGATTTGCATGAAATTTGGTAAGCAGATAGCTTATGGGGCAGATTGGTTAATAGGCTATTTTTTTTTAAGAGTTGCCACCTGTTAAAAAAGTTTAATTTATTTAATATGCGGAAACGACTGAATGGATTTGCATGAAAATTTGCACACAGACAGCTTATGACCTAGATTGGAAAATAGGCTACTTTTCTTAAGAGTTGCCACCTGTTAACAAAGTTTCATTAAATTAATACGCGGAAATGACTGAATGGATTTGCATGACATTTCGCACAGAGATAGCTTATGGACCTATGTTGGAAAATAGGCTACTATTTTAAGAGTTATCACGTATTAGGAAACTTTAATTAAATTAATACGTGGAAATGACTGAACTGATTTGCATGAAAGCATGCACACAGATAGCTTATGACCTAGACTGGAAAATAGGCTACTTTTTTAAGAATTGCCACCTGTTTGAAAATTTAATTTTGCTCAAAGATGGTTTATGACCTGGATTGAAAAATAGGCTACTTCCTTAACCGGTTTTCCGATCAGAACGAAATTTAGTACACTTACTACGGATTTCGGAAGGATGGTCTTAGACTGAAAGTAAGTCCGATAACTCAAGGCCCCTCCCATACAAATTGGAATTTTCATATTACATACATATCTCTGGAAGTATTTGTGGGAGAGAACTGAAACTTGGTATAGTGATATGTATGTGAAATCAATGTTGGCATTAATCGATTGATGTTTTAATTAGTTAGTTAATTCGATTAAATTCAATCTGATTACAGTTAATCATGATTAATTTTAATCCGACTAAACAGTTAATCGTAACCGCGATTAAAAAATTAATTTTTAATCATTAACTCTTAATTTGATCAAGTAGGTTTGGTGATTAATTAAGTTATGCTGGAATTTTCCTGTGCACACAAAGCAAGTTAATCCAGTATGGCTAAGTCGGGTTTCCTCATCAATCTAAGCAATTTGGTGTGCATTTTCATTAAGATATATACCAACAAACGTTTTACAAACTAGGTTTGTAAAAGTTCCCAGTTTATGTATTACTAATAACAATAATTATAATTTTTTTATATTATGTGCTTTTTATAAGCGTAAAACACAAAATAATTACTATAACTGGTGTTTGGTTTCAAACTCGGACAAACTAGACAAATTAATCAGATTTTATTTTTAATTGGATTAACGATTAATGTTTTAAATTAATTAAACGTAATCGCAGCCAGCGATTAACGATTAAAAAAATGTTATCATTAATCGTACAGTTGATTACGACTAATTAATTTTAATCGTCAAACGCGATTAACATTTTAATCGTTAATTTTTAATCGTTAATCAGATTAACAGTTTGCCAACACTGTGTGAAATCATGTTCATATTCACGGAGAAAAATGGACGTTTTTGGAAAAGAGGCGTAGCACCTCCCATACTGACTGAAAGTTTCATATTGCATATCTCTTCAAATGTTTGGGGTAAAGCACTCAAGCTTGGTATGGAAATACATATGTATGCATGTATGTATGTGAAACTAATACCATACTCATGGAGAAAAATGAGAGTTATTGGAAAAGGTGGTGTGGCAACTCCCATGCAAATTGATTTTTCTATGCTGCATATCTCTGGAGGTGTTTATTGCAGAGGACTGGAACTTGGCACCGAGATGTGTATACAAAATTAATTCCATACTCATAGAGAAGAATTTGCATTATTCGAAAAGGGGACATGGTTCCTGCCGTACAAATTTACTGTTTTATACTGCTTATCTCTAGAGGTGTTCATGGTAGAGTACTGGGACTTGGTACTGGGGTATGTAAAATCAATTCTAAATTCATGGAAGAAGATTAGGGTTATAAGAAAAAGGGGCGTGGCACTTCCAGTACAAATTTACTTTTTCTTGCCACATATCCCTGGAGGTGTTTGTGGAAGACAGAATAAATTTCATTAAATGGAAAAGGGAGAGCCGGGTTCGACCTTATAATCTAAAGCTCTCTTGAGGCATTTGCTACAGTAATGAGAAGTGGTATTTTATCAAGGCCAAGTTACTAAATTTGAGTTGGAAATATTAGAACTCGCCGTGGCACCTCCAAGAAGGTTTCACGTTCACGCGTCGTATACCTGGAAACATTTTAAGGTAAACTTAGAGGGATTGATATATTTCGTATGCCTAGCGCGCAGACGAGATTTTATAATTTCATAGTTTTAAACGGCCTAAATACCTTAACTCGCTTAAAAAATAACGAGCTATAACGAAATGGGCACAGAAATAAAATATAACATAACTAGCTTATACCCGCGGGTTTCACCCCGTGCTTTTATACAAATAGAAAAAATAATTTAATTATGTTATATTTTATTTCTGTGCCCATTTCGTTATAGCTCGTTATTTTCTAAGCGAGTTAAGGTATTTAGGCCGTTTAAAACTATGAAATTATAAAATCTCCTCTCTCCTCCCTCTAAGTTTACCTTAAAAGGTTTCCAGGTATACGACGCGTGAACGTGAAACCTTCTTGGAGGTGCCACGGCGAGTTCTAATATTTCCAACTCAAATTTAGTAACCTGGCCTTGATAAAATACCACTTCTCATTACTGTAGCAAATGCCTCAAGAGAGCTTTAGATTATAAGGTCGAACCCGGCTCTCCCTTTTCCATTTAATGAAATTTATTCTGTCTTCCACAAACATTTCCAGGGATATGTGGCAAGAAAAAGTAAATTTGTACTGCAAGTG
>NW_016157091.1:866604-889824 GCF_001687245.7 Rhagoletis zephyria | reverse complement strand
TTTCCTAATACGTGATAACTCTTAAAATAGTAGCCTATTTTCCAACATAGGTCCATAAGATATCTCTGTGCGAAATGTCATGCAAATCCATTCAGTCATTTCCGCGTATTAATTTAATGAAACTTTGTTAACAGGTGGCAACTCTTAAGAAAAGTAGCCTATTTTCCAATCTAGGTCATAAGCTGTCTGTGTGCAAATTTTCATGCAAATCCATTCAGTCGTTTCCGCATATTAAATAAATTAAACTTTTTTAACAGGTGGCAACTCTTAAAAAAAATAGCCTATTCACCAATCTGCCCCATAAGCTATCTGCTTACTAAATTTCATGCAAATCCGTTTAGTCGTTTCCGCGTGATGATTTCCCAAACATCCAAACATACAAACTTTCTCATTTATAATATTTATTAGATTAATCGATGTATGCACATAGATACATACATACATAAAATGTGAAGTTACATAAAAAAGATGCTTATATTATTGCACTCGTTTTTACTAACTTTTTAAAAAGAGGTGCGTATGTTGTCTCGAATTCGATTTGCTACGGAAAGACAAGCTTTGTTCTCCACCTCCTCCTGACGGCTTTTAAAATGGGATTCGTTTGAGTTCAAATTTTCCACTCTGTAGTAAATGCAAATGTTGTGGACTGCTCTAAACAACGTTTATAATTTCACTGACTTTAAACGATGAGTAATAGAGTACAAGATGAATTCCTTATGACTCTTCACTCATCTAAAAAAGATCAAACATGCCCCTAAATCTCAGCAATCTGGGACTCGTTCTTCTCTTCAAGCAATAACGCCGCGGCTATGGATTTCATTATAATTATGTATCCACTTAAATTTTATTTTTAAATTACAGTGATGCTAGGTATATTTAGTTATTTTAAAATATTTACAAACTTTAACTTCATGTGCTGCTATAGTTTGGTGGCAAATATCTCTTTGTTTTGTTTCGATTTCACACATTCCTAGGCAAACAGCTAATTTCGAAAGATGTTTTCTGTCTTCCTCTCCTTCTTTCGTTTCGATCGTAACGCAGAATACCTAAGTTCGATTCCAGCGGAGCGGAATGCGGGAACGTAATCGAAATGCAGAATAGGGCTGATTAAAAACGAATTTTTCACCATCGAATAAACAGTGAGTTAGGTATTTGCAAATTATTTTTATTTTTTTTTTATTTTTTTTTGAGATTGGAGAATGTGGCTAGTTCTCCAATCATTATCTAATCGATAACTAACCTCAATGTTTGCTGGGATATAACACAATTCAAAATTCAGTGTCAAAACGAACAACGCAAAACACTGCAGCGCTACCATACTTAAATTTAATTTTAATTTTTTGTTTTCGGTAACTTTTCTCCGTCGTTTCAATATTCTTCAAAAATGCGAATTTAGGAACGAAGCGACGATAAAAACGACAACGACATAGAAACGATTATAATAACGACAATGCCAACGGGAATTGGGCCGATTGTTTGTAGACAGAGAAAGTTAATGCACTTTGATTTAAATAATTTCTGAAATTTAACAAAGGGTGTTTTCATGTAGAGGTGAAGTTAGGAATCATCATCAGAAACCATTGATGTGTCTGTGGAGGTACGGAGATTTCTATTAGGTGTTGAAGTCTAATTCGAAATTTTCGTCGTTGTTGGATAAATTGAGAGTAGGGTTAATAAGAGAGTTATATACTGAAGTAAGAGAAGTTAAATAAAGTTCTTGTGGGGAATTATTTTCTGATCGATCAACGGAGTGTGGTGGGTATTGTGTTTGCGAGTGGATAGAGAGAGATTCATTAGCCCTGTTCGCGTACGCACTATCCAGTAAATCCAGTACTAATTTTACTGGTTTTTTATTGGATGTCGTTTTCGTACGCACAAGCTGAACTTGCAAGTTTTACTGGATTTTTACTAGCAACTATTTGCTAGTAAAAAAACAGCTGATGGCATGACGCCTAATATAATTCACATTATCAAAATAATTGTTTGTGGTGCTTTTATAGTTGCAATTGATAAAATAAACCTATTTGAATATATAATAAGATGGAAAATACTAGTTTTCTATGAAAATTGCATCGGAAAATAACAAATTAATCAGCTGTTTATAAAAAAAATAGCAACTTCTTGCTGGTTTGGCGCTTTCGTACTTTCTTGCATATTTCACTCATTGGGAGTAAATATTGGCTTACTCTCCAAAATTTGGTTACTGGCAAGTTACTGGACATTTTTTGCTGGAGAATACGAAAACACAACTATTATTTTGGTCTAGTGGTGAATTATTGGCGCCTATTATGAATTGCATTCGATCTTCGACTGTGATCGAAAGTGCTGATCGAACGAATTTTCATTTGGTATTATGACGCTCATTCGATGAAGAATAGCGCTACTGTGAATTTCCCTCGTTTAGGTTGTTCACAATAGTATATTTTTCGCCGCTGAGAAGCTTTATATACAAATCGGGCAAACTAAATAGTGTCCTTATACATATTTATGTATGCAAATTTGTGCAAACTAAAATGAAATAAAAAAAGCGAGTTTATAAAAACGTGGTAAAAACCACTACAACGAGTTCTGGTTCAACGGTTTGTCAGAGGATGAGAGTATAGTAAACTGGCAGGAGTAGAAAACGTTTAATGTAGAGAAATTTGTCTACATATTTATTAAAAACTTCCGAGTGTCTAAAGAGGCGTAAGATTATCAACAGCTCTACGCTTTTTTTCTCAGAGATCGTGCCAACTGAGTATTGGGATGTTCTTTCACAAGTAAAACTAGCCTTTCGAGCTTGTGTTTAGATTCACGACGTTAGAACTGCATGAAATTAATAAAAATTGTTTAAAATTAGTGTCTAGCCGCAAAAAAAGTAAGAAAAGAAATGGCAAATCACGATTTTCTGCACCAACTTTTTTGATGGAGTAACTTAGAGCAAGCAACTGACTTGAGAACTTCTGCCTGAAAAGTGTTTCATGAGATTTCTGATCTGCGTTGCTCCAACCTGCTCTATTGTTTTTTGACAGCTGCTCGATCCTGCTCTACCTTGAGCTGCTCTGCACTTTTTTCGGTCTCATTAAACACAACTAATAAGGGCCATTATTTATTGTGCTATTTTTGATATTTAATTGGGAGTATAAAGGAATGTTATTGTTGATGCATGCCAATGCGAATTTATACAAGGTGGTGCTGATGGCGAATTTAGATTTTCGCCGCGGTACTTCTTAATGTCAAAATGATGTGTTTGTTGTAATATGAATTCGCCTTGTTTACAACAAACACATCATTTTGACATTGGGAAGTACCGCGGCGAAAATCTAAATTCGCCATCAACACCACCTTGTATAAATTCGCCGTGATGCATGCAGTGATATCAGACTGAGGAGTTGAAATTTTTTAGTGTGTTTGAGATTTGTTGGTTGTAATTGATTTGTGAACTGGCTTGGACGGTTGGCTGCTCATTTTTTTCGGCTCGTATAGAAACCGAAGAAAAGGAGGGAGAAAGATGAACTGCTTCTCGCATAGTGCATTTTTTGTTACTTTTATTTTCATTATCTCTTTGGATTGAATGAATTTTTTGCATTTGCTAATATACTGCAATTGTCCCATGCCGGAGCTCGTTTGCAAAATTTGGCGGTGTGGCCAAGAAGTTGACAGTTTTTGCATCGCATTGGGAAGGGAACATATTATCTCACGCGAACGTTGCGCCATGCGATATCAAGCTTTTCGGGAATATGGAAAAAGTGGAATGTTAGAAGTACGTCTCCAGCTGGTTGCATTCTTCCATTTACCTTTTTTTGATATTTATAAACAGCCACGATACCTTGAGACGATAGTTCGTTGATCATTTAAGTTTCTGACACGTTGTTAATGAAGGGGGCATACACAGTACGTCTCCCGATGGTTGCATTCTTTCATTTACCTTTTTTGAAATTTACAAACAGCCACGACGCCTTGAGACGATAGTTCGTTGACCATTTCAGTTTCAGACACGTTGTTAAGGAAGGTGGTACATAGTTCCTTTGTTAAGGTTTAGGTTTTCGTGATATTTTGCCTTCACAGCGCATATCTCGTATAGTTCTTTTAAAGCTAAACATTTTTCTAAAACGCTTTTTCTGCTGACCAGCAAGAGTAGATTCCGTCGCGATGTTCGGAAATAGAATGAATTTCTTTGCTTACACGGTTCCCTGGAAAGACGTTTGGGTAGAAAAAATTGGCGATGTATTCGGCAGGTACTTTGCTTTAGAGTGACCATTACAGTGTTCTGAAATGCACTTTTTAAAATATTCCATCGAGGTCCAAAAAAAAATCCATTTTTGTCTGAACGCGTCAGTAAGCTTGAGGTAGAGCTGACACTCCCATTTCTGCCCTCTGGGGTTGTGACCAGACGTTGCCATGGTTATCAGTTTTCGTATGTTTTTTTTTGTTTTTTTTCTGCATGTTTTTGATTTTTTTTTTAATTTTTCTTACCTTTTATATATTTTTTTGTATTCTATAATATTTTTTATTTTTTAATGATGACAATAATAAGAAAAGTATTGATGATAATAGTGATAGAAATTATATGTAGTTTAACAGAAGTTCTATTAGTCGTTTCTTATAATAACTTTTCTAAAAAATTTTTTCAGATTTATTGATATTTTAAAAATTTTATTTTTTTCCAATATGCTGACCATTATATTTTATAACTGCTTGAAGGAGGCGTCCACCATTAGTTTCATATTGACCTAATGGAACAGGAAATCTTTGCAAAGTTTGCTTGAAATGAAAGTGAACAGATTCACTGGCTTGCTCTGAATAAACGCCTAAACCAATTCCTCTAGACTTACAAAACTCAGGAACATGACAGAAAACAGCATGAACTTTTGGAGTGACAGGTATCTAAAGATTTAAGTATGAATTTTCAAAAACTTTGATGTCTAATTCAAAAGAAGGAAATAGGGGTTTTCCAAAGCATGAGGTTCTTACACGATTAAACAGTTTTAAGGCGTTGGAAAATTTTTTTTAAATGTCTTGGCAAGACTTTCCGAAGCTGATCCGCTCTCTGCAGAACTTCCTTACATTGATTTCCATGCATAGATCCTCCACGATACCCAACACGACCAATGTTGCATGATTCAGCCCATTTGAACGCCTTATCATCCCCATGCTTCATTCAGCTCATCGAATACTTTGTTAGTAACTCCTAGCAACAAATGTAACTCTGGCGGGGGAATTAAGTTCAAAATCGAATCATTGTCATCTCCAGTGAGTAAAGGTTCATGAATGTAATTAAAAAAATCAGCTGCTGTTTTAAGTATTTTGCGCGACTTTTGTATTCATTTCCCAAGTATTTAATTCTTCCAAGTGTCCTCAATCTCCCCATAAATGACCAAGGCTTAGTGCTTTCACACCAGGTGCATGGATATTTGGCTGAATGAGTTTGAATACCGATCAAAATATTGGCCAGTTTCAAGTCAGCTGCAATACTGCAATAAAAAAGTTGATATGTTCGATATTCAATGATTGCAAAATGGCTTTGATATTAAGGTAATTTTCTTGAACATTTGGTGCAATACCAAGTATAAATAGCCTTTTTACACCAGAATCAAGATATCTTTCGGAAGATGTATAAGTTTTAATTTTCTTTCTGACATGAGTTTGACTTGAGCTATGACTATTTAATGCGGCTTCTACTACATTCAAGCACACTTTTAATGACCCTCCACCTCCACCTATGTCAATTTTTATTAAAGGCACTGTGCTGATTTTCGTTTTTTCGGAGATAAAAGTAATAAAGCCATTTATGTCATTGCATAAAACAGTAGTTTGAGTTTCTGGCTCCTCAGTTTTGTCATGGCTATATTTTTTCATAAACGTGAAATTTTTTACCTCGAAATAATTTTTCAGCACTTTTCCCCGAGCAGCAATAGCTAAATAAAGATTTGGTTCAATTGCTTTTCGATTAGCAGTTTCTTGTCGAATGACTGTGCTAATTTCTCGAAGTTTATTGTCACTCAAGTTTGCAACAGTTTGTATCTTATTCATTGCCTCATGTGACAAAGGCAAAGGCAATTTTTATGTGCAAAAATCCGCCTATAGCAACTTTAAGAGGGCTGCCGAAAGTTGTCAAATTAATTGACCTTGATGCATCTGCTGGGTTGGTGGTCTGCCCCCATTTTTTTTTTGGTATAGAGATTTTCGATCCGAAATTTGAACAACTCGACCGATCAACTTCACATATTAGGCATTCGCAAGTCGGCTTGGATCTTGTGACAGGTGCCAGTTTTTTCAAATTATCGACAAGTTGTTCATAATTAAATCGCTTTGAACGAGTTCTAGGATTTGAACCCTTTAAAGATGACAAAATAGTACGGCAACCATTGCATATCGCATTTGGCAATATTGATTCATGTTCTGAAAATTCTGAATAAACAGAATACTCTGCTTTAAGGCATCATTGAGGAGCCATGAACCCTTTTTAAAATACAAGGCACACACTTTCTACTTATTTTCTTCGAGAGATTTTAGGTTATTCGGCATTTCTATTAAAATTCGTTTAGTTATTTTAATCTATTTGTAACAAGCCAAACTGAATCAGGTCAATGTGAGTTGAAAGTCACAGCTTTTTTCCTTTAAGTTGCCACAAAGTAAATCGTAGCGAATTTTAGGTTCAGAAAAGAGAGGATAAAGGTGCTTACGTTAATTGAAATGGGAATGCATAAAACGTTTTCTTTGTTTTCTGACGTCAATGGAATATTTTAAATAAACATACTAAAGTGCAGTAGTATTGCCAAATAATTGGCCAATTTTTTAGACCCAAAAGTTATTTCAGGGAAAAATAAAGAAACAATAAAACTTTTTAGGCTAAATATAATTTATATTATTATTATTAATTGATCAAAATCAGTGCGATATGCAAAAAGAAACTCAGAGACTTACTTCAATGTGTTCTGATTTATTAAGGCCTGTATGCAGCTCTCAAGAAAAGCAAAAAAGAAAAAAAATGATGCCAGATTTGCTACATATATTATTAACTTCAACACTTTCCCTCAAATCTGACATCATTTACAGTTGAATATAGTAATAGTAAGTGTGAATTTCAAAAAAAAAAATATACATACATCCATATAAATTTGTTTAAATGAATCTCATACCGAGGTTTTTAATGCAATGAACGTGCTTAGTTGTTGACAAATTTTTCGTTAAAACATCTGCTGGCATCTCTTCCGTGCTTATGTACTTAATGGTGATGGTTTTACTCTCTACAGCTTCGCGGACGAAATGGTGACGAATATCTACGTGTTTTGTACGATTATGGAAACCGGGGTTTTTGCTGAGCTTACCGGCGCCTTGGTGATCGTTGTAAATTGTTACAGCGCTGTGTTTCCCAATTATTTCTCCCATTAGCCGCCTCAAATGAATTGCTTCTTTAGTTGAATCGGAGAGCGCCATGTACTCAGCTTCGGTGCTTGAGACAGCTACAGTTCGCTGCTTCCTGGACTCCCAACTTATGGCGGCGTTGGCCAATTTGAAGGCAAAGCCAGTGAAAGATCTTCTGTCGTCGATGTTGGATCCCCAGTCTGCATCGGCGAACCCTTCTAAGGAGCAGTTGTTTGTGCGAGTGTAAGCGATTCCAAGATTCGGCGTACTTTTCAAATAGCGTAAGACGCTTTTGGCTGCAACCCAGTGTGCGTTTCCATAGTTTGTGTTGAACTGACTCAATACGCTCACTATATGCGCTATATCGGGCCTGGTTGACGTAGCAAGGTACATCAGTGAGCCGACGAGACTTTGAAATGGTAGATTGTTCACATTACGGAGATCGTCTTCGGTTTTTGGGGACATTCCCTTACACAATTTTATGCTCGCGTTTGCGGGTGTGCTGACCGGCTTACAGTCGTTCATTTTGAATCTTTTCAGTAATTGTGCTACGTATTTCGATTGACCCATGGTAATGGTATTAGTTTTTAGGCATTGGTTAAATTCAATTCCCAGACAATATTTTATTGGACCCAAGTCCTTCATTTCAAACGCAGACGCAAGTTCGGCCTTTATTTGCCTTAGTTTTTCTTTGTTGTTCGATGCTACGATTAGGTCGTCAACATATATAGCAATAAGTGCAATAGTGTCAATGCTTTTATGAATGTATAGGCACGGATCGCATTTCGATGCTGACAGCTTCATATCTCGTAGCTTCTGGTCAAGTTTTTGATACCATAATCTGCCTGACTGTTTTAGGCCGTAGATTGCCTTCTTCAGTAAGCGAACCTTACCTGCGGTGTACTTAGATGCTTCAGTTTCATCTAATATATCTTGCAAGTCGCTTGGCAGAGACATGTATATCTCTGTTTCTAACGTGCCATTTAAATAGGCACTCCCAAAGTCAAGTTGGTGTACTTCAAGCCCCATTTCTGCGGATATGGCCATCAGTGATCGAATAGTGTTAAGTCGAGCGACTGGAGCAAAGGTTTCGCTGTAGTCGATTCCCGGTCGCTGGGTGAAGCCTTTTGCTACTAGCCTGGCCTTCTTAGAATCTACGTTACCGACTGACTTGTGTTTAGTACGGAGAGCCCATTTGGATTCGACGATCTTTTTACCGACTGGACGATTCACTACCTCCCAAGTGTTGTTCGCTACAAGCGTTTGGTATTCTTTTAGCATGGCTTTTTTCGATTCGCTTGCTTCAGTACCTGATAGTGCTTCCATAGGGGTTACTGGATCCGCGCTTTGGGCTAGTGCGGAACTTTGCGGCCCATCTTCGGGTGTTACCTCTTGATCGCTAGTGGAGTTTTCTTCGCTCGATAACATTTCGGTGATGGGTACCATATTGTATTCTAATCGCGGTCTCCCGCGGCGCTTTGTACGGACTTTCTTTCGGCGGCCTCTACCTCTTTTAAGTGCTTCTTGGAAATTTTGTGTGTCATCACTGGCCTTCATAGCTACCCGTGGTTGTTGTTGCGGCTCGGAATTTATTTATTTATTTATTTACTTGCACATCCGATTTCGCCTTTTCTAGCTGTGAATGTATTTTGACGTCGCTGATTAGAAATTCTTCATACGCGTCGACTTTCAGCTGTTGTACGAACGTTACATCTCTACTTCGGCGTATTTTTCTTGCTACAGGATCCCACAAGCGATAACCTTTGGATGTTTCAGAGTAGCCTACAAATACGCATTTTATCGACTTTGACCCGAATTTGCACTTGCCGGCAGTTTTGTTCAGCATGTAGGCAGTACTGCCGAACTTTTTTAACTAACCAACATATGGTATCCTCCCAGTCCATATTTGGTAGGGAACTTCGCCGTTTAAACTTTGCGATGGACAGCGATTGCGTGAATAATTCGCGGTATTGACAGCTTCTGCCCAATATACTGGAGGGAGCCCTGCTTGTAATAGCATGCATCTAGCCATTTCCACGACGGTTTGATTTTTGCGTTCGGCTACTCCATTTTGTTCGGGAGTGTATTCGATTGTGAACTCTTGACGTATACCTTCGGTTTTCAAATAACTTTTCATGGCGTTACAAGTATACTCGGTTCCATTATCGCTGCGTATACACTTTATCCGCTTACCGTGTTGGTTTTCGACAAGGAGCTTATATTCTTTGAACTTGTCTAGAACTTCGCTTTTGTGCTTTAAAAAGTAAATTTCGCACCATCGACTCTTGTCGTCAATGAACGTGGTGAATCGGAAAAAGATTGGGTTTTCATCGGCCCGCATACGTCGCTATGCACTAGCTCTAGGACCTCTTTTGTTTCACGACTAGACTTTTGGAATGGTTTCTTTGTTTGCTTTCCTTGAATGCAAGTACTACACGCCGTTAAGCTGGTTTTGGTATTAACGTTTATACCGATCACTTTCTCAATAATTGCCTTCAAGTCTTTCTCGTTTAGGTGTCCGAATGCTTCGTGCCAATCTTGAAGCGTTTTCGGGTTGGCTTTGGCAACTGCTGCATACTCTATCGATTCTTCAACGTAATACAAATTTCCTTTACGCTCCGCAATGAATATTTCGGCACCTGTCAATGAGTTCTTTACGATGGCTTTATTTCCCGTGAATGTTACTTCCAGACCGTGTTGCGCCATTTTTGGAACTGACAAGAGGTTAGTTCGCAAATCCGGTACGTACAACGCGTTGTTGAGCGTGACATTGCAGCCTGTTTTCGATTTAATTTTCACTATGCCGCGCCCTTCTATCTTTGTAAAGCTGTCGTTAGCTAACGCCAACGTTTTGTCGTCTGGTGTTTCGAGGTTTTGAAATTTTTCACGCGAAACACACATGTGGGATGATGCTCTTGAATCTAGGCACCATATATGTTTAGCATTGGTGGTGCGTGCACCTAAAACTATCTCCTCAACATTGCATGAGGTGTCGCTGTGCTCACNCGTGAATCGGAAAAAGATTGGGTTTTCATCGGCCCGCATACGTCGCTATGCACTAGCTCTAGGACCTCTTTTGTTTCACGACTAGACTTTTGGAATGGTTTCTTTGTTTGCTTTACCTGAATGCAAGTACTACACGCCGTTAAGCTGGTTTTGGTATTAACGTTTATACCGATCACTTTCTTTTTGTCAATAATTGCCTTCAAGTCTTTCTCGTTTAGGTGTCCGAATGCTTCGTGCCAATCTTGAAGCGTTTTCGGGTTTGCTTTGGCAACTGCTGCATACTCTATCGATTCTTCAACGTAATACAAATATTTCGGCACCTGTCAAAGGGTTCTTTACGATGGCTTTATTTCCCGTGAATGTTACTTCCAGACCGTGTTGCGCCATTTTTGGAACTGACAAGAGGTTAGTTCGCAAATCCGGTACGTACAACGCGTTGTTGAGCGTGACATTGCAGCCTGTTTTCGATTTAATTTTCACTATGCCGCGCCCTTCTATCTTTGTAAAGCTGTCGTTAGCTAACGCCAACGTTTTGTCGTCTGGTGTTTCGAGGTTTTGAAAATTTTCACGCGAAACACACATGTGGGATGATGCTCTTGAATCTAGGCACCATATATGTTTAGCATTGGTGGTGCGTGCACCTAAAACTATCTCCTCAACATTGCATGAGGTGTCGCTGTGCTCACGCCTCTGCCGTGGTTTTCGGTCTCTAAAATTGCTGGACTTGCACTCCCTGGCTTTGTGCCCGATTTTTCCGCAAGTATGGCAAGCATATTTGAAGGTAGACTTTTGTTGATTTCTGTTTAACGGGCGGCTACCACTTTTATTTGGGCATTTTCGGTTTGCATATAACGCGCCCTCAATAGAAGAAAGTTCATTTCGTTTTCGAGCCTCAAACTCTTCTAGTAATTTAACTTTTAAATCTCCAATTTTGTAGCTTTTCTTGCGACTCGATGGCGATTCTGAAAGTCTCGTATTCGTTAGGGATACTATATAGCAGTAGGATTGTAAGTAGTTCATCTATGACGACTAGATCCAACTCTATTAGCTTATCAACGATTTCGAAAAATTTGCGTAGGTGTTCGCGCATGTCATCACCGGCACTCATTTTGTGCAATATCAGCGATTTAAGTAACATTGTCTGCCGAGCAGGCCCACGCGATTGATACACGGAGTGTAACTTATCCCAAATATCTTTCGATGTACGGCAGTTCTTAATTTGCTGCAATTCTGTTGGACAGTTTGATAGCACCAAATCAGACTTCGCTTTCGCATCGTTATCTTCCCATTCGGTCACTGCTGCGGGCGGATCTGCTGGCTTTACGCAGCTACCATTCACATACTTCCACGTCTCATTTTTCGTTAAAATTGCTTCTACCTGTATTTTCCAGGTATCAAAATTATCTTTACCAAGAGGTTCGATTTTGATGGTTGTGAAACTCATTTTTATATCTGATAAGTGCTTTTGTCTTGAATTCGTTTCTATTTCTGTTTGTAGTACGCTTCGCTTGCTGATTTCTTCTATAACTTTTCGATTTTGTTTTGGTTTAACTTCTTCGTATTCGCTTGTCATTTGCTCTCATACTCCATTTCGATTTTCCAATCCCCGACACTGTGTAATTTTTGTTTGACTTCTTTGTTTGCGCAAATAAATTTTCGTTCGCTTGTTGTTGTTCTCTATTGCTGCTAGCAAACACTTTCGCAGTTGTCGTACACCTTCTTTCGCTGTGCACTTTAAGGGGTTTTCGTGGAAAATTAGTGCGACACACCATGTGGATTGCTGATTCGCTAAACTGATAATTTTGCTTCTAATTCAAGGTTTTAGTCATTAACTTAGCGACTACGATTATATGGGCACTCCACCTGCGCAGTGGAAGCGTTCTGGGGCCATAACCTGATCAAAATCAGTGCGATATGCAAAAGGAAACTCAGAGACTTACTTCAATGTGTTCTGATTTATTAGAGTTCAACCGGTAGAAGAAGGAAGAAAAAGTGTAATATAAAGAGTTGACATTACGTCGTTATACTATGGATGATGCCAGATTTGCTACATATATTATTAACTTCAACATTAATAAGTAATAAATACAAAAAAAAATAAAAAAAAACATACTTATATGTATTATAATTCCATTCCCGGACGTCATTATCGAGCAATTGCCAGCGAAAGGGACAATCGAGACTCCCTCTGGTGGTTGAGGGAGCTTAGAAATATGAAAGTTGAATAGTAATGGGGAAAAAACACCACACTGTGGAACCCCCTGTTTTATTTTCCGGTTTGCTCGATTTGTCTCTTAACCCTTCCGACGAGTTTCGACCACTCAGATAATTCACAGACCATCGTTTGTGTCTCTGTGGAAGAGAGGAGGCCTCTATGTCTTCTAGTTGCGTGGGGTGACTGACGGCATCAAACGCCTTTGACAGATCCAACACTATCAAAACAATTCTCTCCCAGGGAGGTTGCGGTTTAGGCAACGTTTTATCTAAGTATTTATGACATTAAGTACTGTTGTTGTGCTGTGCACTTTACGGAAACCATGCTGATACTTCGCTGGGGTCAAGTGGTTTGTAAAATACGGGAGTAGCAAGACTTCTTCGCTACCGGGGAAAGAAGGGTTATCGGGCGATAAGACTGTCCTTTGTTTGCTGGTTTCCCCGGTTTGAGCAGTGGGAACACTCCCCCCAGATGTCTGGAATGACGAGAGTGGCCATTGACAGCTTGAGAACCTTGGCTAAATAGTATACTCCCGCAGCAACCAAATTTTTCAGCATCAACATGCATATTCCGTCGGGTCCCATGGCTTTGGAGGCTTTCGCCTCCCCGATACCTACCTGAGCTTCGCCGCAAATGAAAAAAGGCGCACTTGTTGTTGGCAGTTTGTGCACATTTCTGGTCACTCTGGCCCCTATTGGAGTGTCGACTGGCAGTAGAATAGAAATTTGTCGATCGAGTCGATCATCTTTTATTTTGCTATTATGTAACTTGATCGATAAAAAATTGTACTATTGTGAATGGTTGACTGAATTGCAAACAGCTGTGTGTTTGTTTACATTTGTTTCCTTAGTGTTTCATTTACATAATTTTTAAAATAATTGCTTTTATTATAAAATTTAAAAAATTGATACAGTTTAAATATGGTTTAGTGATGAGGAAGGTGATGTGGAAGCTAATAGATTAGTAGAGTTGGCTAAAGCAAGGAGGGAATTACGAAATTCGTCGGACCCCTTGGAGTTGGAAGATGAAGTGTATGTACATGTGAATTTTATGAATAGGAGTTACGTTCCAGATGCTTCACGGTTTGTAGGTTTTAAAGGACTTGCAGGAAAAGCTGTTTTCCTCATTAATAAAATTTATGGAAGTTTAAGAAATACGGTACGGTTTAGCTATTTGTACAATGATGTTGGGTATTTGTGTCCAAACGCGTGACCCGAGTTTAAAAACTTTAACATACAAGTGTAGTGAAAGAATTAAACTTTAGTTTAAATAAAGATTTCAAATTTCCGAGCACTAGTTGATTAATAATTTATGCAATTTTTTGGAAACTTTATGTTGTTTCTGGGCAAAAATACTGTGGATGACGTAGCCGGAGTTATGTGCACAAGATATATTGGATATCTTTCACAATAGAAGCGGAGCTACCGCCCCTACTCTTTCCGAAAATTCCTTTGCCTATGTCCTCATTCTCCTGCATCAGCTCGACCAACCGCGCAAGTTGCCTTTTGTTGCTTACAATTTTTGATCTGTAATTCAGACACATACATACATATGTATAATTCACAATTTTTTAGAACTTCCAGTTTAATTGATTTACTTTTTATCCATTAAAGTAACACTTTCTTATGTAAATTTTATAAACGCAAACTCCAACGACTAAAAAACAGCAATAGAAGGATGAGCTATTAAAAAGTATTCACAGTCGCTAATTGAACGACTAAGCGACACTCACAATAGCATCGAATATCGACAATCGCTTAATAGTCGTTTATCTACTGCCAGTCGACATTCGCAATAGGGGTGTCTATGTTTGACTTTGTCCGCCGGAGAATACAGTGCAAATTGTCGGATCAAATAACTCGCGAATCGCTCCGCGTCCGACGAAGCGCGATTGCCGAAAAAGATTTCGACTCTGCCGTCACGCTTCGTCGGGTTGGACAATGACCTTTCGGTTGACCAACGCTTGCTCACACCAGAGGCGAAGTTGCAAGTCTTGAAATGGTCTTCCGACTTCTTCCGCTCATGTTCGTTCACAAGCTGCTGAATCTCCTCCTGATGCGGGGATTTGCGGGATCTGCCTGACGAAGGTTCTCACGCTCATCGCCTAGAGCAGCCCTTTCAGCAGGAAAGTTCGGACGGAGCTCCGTTATACAACCGGCTAGGACGAAGCGAGCTGCAGAACTTACGCTCACCTACGTCAACGTTAATTGGTGTGGATAGGGCAGGGAAGATGCTTTCAGTAAACTCCGCGAAGCCGTTCCAATCAGCTTTCGAAAAGTTTACATAGGCTCCGTGATCCGCGGAAGCAAGGTCAGCAGGTTTATCAATCGAGATGACTATGGACAGATGGTCTGATGCTAAGGTCAGCATAGGTCGTCGCGATATGCTGTTTGTTAGACCAGCTCTTACAATTGTTATGTCTGGCGAGCTGCATCGGCTGCCCATAATCCTGGTGGGTGCGTCGTCGTTCATTGCACAGAATGTTAAATCGTCTATCTGCTTAGCCAAGTGTGTTCCCCTACGATCATTTTATAGGCTTGACTGCCAAAGATCGTGGTGCGCGTTAAGGTCGCCAACTACCATACGGTTTTCACCTCTGTGGAGCGCACCTAGCAGCTGGTAACGGGGGGTATATAAACGTTAAATATTTCGAGCTTGACATCGCCTGACCGGATAGAAATACCCCGAGATGCTAGGATGTTATCCCTGCGGTTGATGCCTGCTTCGATGCGGCGATACTGTACGGTGTGGCGTGTGATGAGTGCTACGCCACCACCTTTATTTTGCTCGCGATCTCCATGGTGAACATTGTATCCGGCGTAATTCAACAATGTTGAATTGCTGTGCAACTTCGTCTCTTGGACCGCAGCTATTTATATTCCATACCAGCCCATAAAGACGGTTATACTCGATCTTTCTCTGTAGCATGTTCTGTTGAATTGTAGGAGCTTCGTGTGAATACGGACACTTAAAGTTATGTGGAGTGCGAGTGATGGGTGCTGCCTGCCCGCCGTTGGCTGTGGGTGCTTATGTGGAAGGTGCCGCCCTGTGGTGGTAGTGGGAGGCGTCGCAGTAAAAACTTGCGACCGGGCAGCGCAACATGGGCCCCCGAAGTTCCTCGTCCAATCTCGCGTGGTGCGCAGACCTGAACATGCCTAAAGTGGCACCAGCCAAGGCAGGTGTTGCACTTGCACATTACGGAAAATCCTGGTCTGACACACTGTGCAGATTGTTAGAGGAACGAAGAGTTGTTGGCGGCGGCGTGGTGGTGGTAATGCGGTTGTGTCTGTTGTATGGTCTATTGTGCTGCTGTTGTGTTTGTGTTGAGCTGCTCAGGCGGATTTGGGTGTGCTGTGAAGGAAGATCCCGTTGAGCAACAGGGAGCCACAAGTGATGTGGTCCACTGCCGGTAAGTGCTTAAGCCTCAGCAGACTCGGAGGTGACTCCAGCCGTTGCAAGCATTACACCCGATTGAGGTGGAGTTGTGGTGTAGCCGTCTCTGGCACACGCAGCAGGTGTTTGGCCCAAGGTTTGACTCGATGCCAACCCTGAGCAGAAGAGTATGTAGCAGATGTAGCCCTATGGACGACCAACGCTTTAAATATTTCGCCGACCTAAACGGTGTTAGATCGCCGAAACAGCCCTTGGTCGAGTAAAACCCGAGTAATTCCAGTACGTAGAACCGGCTGTCGTACGAATGTAATATAATGGTCTTATTCATAAAAAATAAAGTAGGCGTAAAGACGTTTTCGTATATTTTTTCAACTTATAAACCTATTTTAAAGCTACTTTTTTTAAGAATATGAGCGTACATAAAACTGTAGGTCTCTCCCCTTTGTGCGACATCAAGGCGCAAGCCACAAATCGGAGGAGAAGCTCGGCCGACACATATTTATGTGGAAGAGCGAACCTATAGAATGCAACCATATGGAAATTTAAGCCATAGCATAGTCGAGATAAAGTTGAGTTTTAAGCTGCAACTATTTTCGAGATACATCCCACTTAATCTTAAAGGCTGAATTAGTAGTGCCATACCATAGCCATAACCATAACCATAGTAATTATATAAGTTTCATTTCATTTTAGTGCTTTATTCAATAAAAAATAAAGCTGTAAGTCATGTTTCATTAAAATTTGACCAACTTGCAGTAACCCGATCTCGAAATTTTTTCGGTTTTATACTTTGAAGCTGAAAAAAATGTAGGAGCAAGTTTGATTTAAATTAAATTAAATTTAATACTTCCACCCACAATCAGAACTTCACCTTTTTCCATACATATTTAGGGCCGGTTGCTCAAAGTCTGGTTGACACTAATCTCCGTTTAGACAGCGTTTTTGACGTTACCGACACCGTTTACTTTTTCACGTTTACTGTTTTGGCCGCCGTTTGTCGTTACACCGCGTACCGCTGGTATTACACCAATAAGCTTCGGCACAACCCGACCTCAAGAAAAACATAATATACTGATTCAAAACAAATTAGTTCTTTAATCAAATCAGATAAGAATACATAGGAGCTTAGTACGTTAAAAATATTAGTTATGTATTAACTTTACATAAGACGAGAATATAAAACTTGTTTGTACACTTAATAATATGTATGTATATGAAACTAGTTATATCTTAAAGTTTGAATAAGATAATAGACTGGTAGGTGTTCTTATGCGCAGACTACAAATTTGTTTTATAGTTCGTGGTTTAAATAAAACAAAAACTAAAAAGTTTAAACTAAATACGAAAACATGCGGTTCTGTTATTTGTATCGTGTGAAAACCGAATTTTGTTTGGTTACATTTAAATTCGGTGTTAAAAAGATAAAAGTACAAGAAAGTTGCTAAATTTATCAGTAGCAAATTGTAAATTTCCTTATGAAAATATTATGTTACTAAATTTTTCGTTGTCTTTTTAGATTGGTACTTTTCAACTTTAATGCCAACCATAATACCGTAGTGAAATGACAAGTGGAGTTCTTTTCAGCTACTGCATTTACGACAAGTGGTCTTAAAAGTTTTAAAGCCGAAATGGTTCACGCTTGTTCACGGGCGTTGATCCTCGTTGTGTTTGAGATCGCAAAGTTGAGCTTATTGTTGGATCTGCAGAACCTTTTCGAGGAGTGCGTATACCAGAGGGAGTTGAGTTGCCACTGGTGTTCTTCCTAAAAAACAAATGAAAAATTATGTTACAATACAATTCAGTGCGAGTAAATTAAAATTAAAAATGTTTAAAACACCTAAAAAATTATGAATTTGCGAGAAACCTGGTGGACGCCCGAAGGTATAAATAGGAACGCGACATTTTAACAAGTTTTGGCAATTTTTTCATTGTTTATTCAAGGTTTATTTTTTTATGAAAGTATAGCTCGTTAGCTAAAGCAGGGTTCACCCGATTTGTACATCTGTACCGATTTCCCCATTTTGACAGATACAGAGCACGGTGTCCTTGAACCAGATTCAACTGAATCGGTCTGGAACGATGGAATTTCCCATTAGACTATTTTAGGGGGGTGTTCCAGTGTTCGAACATGTGAAGTTCAAAATCATGGCAAGTGCTGATTTCAAAAACGGTAACTTTTTCGATTTTCAGGTAGGTTTTTCGATAAGGTTCTCGATGAATAAGTATATATATTTACATATATACAAGTCGATTGTATACATATTTATACATATATGTGCATATAGTGTGGGGCTGTTTCCCAACGGGCCCGGATTTTTCCTTAAATTTAGTTGGAAGATAGAAATTATAAAATTTTGTTAAATTTGATTATTTAATAGTCACATAGCTTTTATAAAATCCAATAAATGCGAAAGCGCATGCCTAGATACACATGCAAGTGTGGTAAGGTCATTTCCGTGCAAGTGAAACATAGAACGGTTCCGAAGTCAACACGTGTTTTCTAAATGTTGTCATCGTAATGATTTTCCCATGGTTCACCAAATATTTTGAGCTTAAAATTGTAGAGCGACCTTCATAGAGATTCGAGGTTATCTACAACAGGGGAAATTCAGAAATCAATAGAAGACGAGTTTCTTGCATACAGTCCATCTGAGCTTAAAGGAACGCATTTGACTAATACAATAAAAACTATTTTACGCATTCCATGAAAATACTTGGTATATGGTTTATATTATAAGTGAAAAAAACTAACCAATAAAAGAACACCCAAAAAATAATAAGTATTTATAGTTAATTTTTTTGAAGCTAGATGAAAGTAGGCCGTTAGTAGTGGACTAAAAGTTGGCTATTGTATTGTTGACTACGAAATTCCCCACAGGCCATACATGCTTATACATATCGAGCCCTAACCGCCAAAATAACGTAAGCGACTTTCTTTTTAAATTATTATTATTTTTTATGCAGAAATGCATCTGAATGCTCAAGGAATATTTCTGGAACAAACAGAAAATTTTGAGAAAATGTCGTTTACGTTATTTTAGCGTTTCGAGCTCGATATTTAAAAAAATACTCATATACAGTCTTATTTATCCTATACTTAAATGCGAAATATCGGCTGAAAATCGAAAAAGTTACCGTTTTTGAAAGCGGCACTTGCCATGATTTTGAACTTCACGTATTCCAACTCGGTAACACCCCTCCAAAATTGTCTAATCGGAAATTCCATCGTTCCAGACCGATTGAGTTGAATCTGGTTCAAGGACACCGCGCAGAGTGAGGTTGTTTGGAAATTTTCTCATTGAGCTGATACAAATTTTTAGACGAAACCACTCTGCGACTGTCAAAATGTACAAATCGTTCGATATCTACTTAAGAAAAACCATGTAGGTCCGAATTTCAAACCTTGTACAAAAGTTTGAAAAATTCCAAAAATTTCAACTAATTTACATAAAATTTGCAAAATTCTTAATCTGAAATTTGGCATGCAGTTTTACAGCCTAATTAAATTTTAGTGCAGATTTGAATTCAACTGAAAGTACATAACTTGATTTTAAAAAGATGCTTTCAATTTCCAGACAACCGGTCAGGTACGAGCATGATTTTTAATTTCGACCAAACTCAAATACTTTGTTTGTTGGTCCAAATAATGAGACACGTATTTTTTCTTTCGGCTCGGAAAAATTTTTCGGCCGAATTAAACGCGATTTTGTTTTTCAGGCAAAAATCGATTATTCGAATTGAGAGAGAGAATGTATTTTTAAAATGCCCATAACTTTGGCAAAATTTAATAGATTCCAACAATGTTTTTACTCAAATGTCAGTAATTCTTGTCACTTCAAGATAGAATGATATAATTATTGATTTTCATTATTTAAAATTTTTTATTTAACAATAAACAAAAAGTGCAAATTTTTTTTAATTTAATTTCTCAAAAAGTGTATTTTTTTTCTCTCAAACTTTTTTACCGGGAAAGAGACTTTGAACTACAATCAACCCAAATCTCTAATAGCGAAGATTTTTTTTTCTGAGTTATGATTTTTTATAAAAAATATACGTTTTTGCGGTACATACTACAATATTCTTATATTATTTAACTAAATGGAACATATATATGTAATATATCAGCAAATCATTTTTTGTGTATCAAATAGATATTAGAACACACTTTCCACCATACAGTTTCGAAATACAAAATCACATTTTCCCGCTTTTTATAATCGAAACTGTATGGTGGAAAGTGCGTTCTAATATCTATTTGATACACAAAAAATGATCACGGTTGTACTTTTTGCTGATATATTACATACATATGCTCCATTTAGATAAACATTATAAGAATACTGCAGTATGTACGACAAAAACGTATATTTTCTATAAAAAATCATAACTCAGAAAAAAAAATCTTCGCTATTAGAGATTTGGGTTGATTGTAGTTCAAAGTGTCTCTTTNGGTTGTACTTTTTGCTGATATATTACATACATATGCTCCATTTAGATAAACATTATAAGAATACTGCAGTATGTACGACAAAAACGTATATTTTCTATAAAAAATCATAACTCAGAAAAAAAAATCTTCGCTATTAGAGATTTGGGTTGATTGTAGCTCAAAGTGTCCCTTTCCCGGTAAAAAAAGTTTGAGAGAAAAAGAAAATACACTTTTTGAGAAATTAAATAAAAAAAAAAAATTGCACTTTTTGTTTATTGTTAAATAATGAAAATCAATAATTATATCATTCTATCTTGAAGTGACAAGAATTACTGACATTNCTGTCGATTCGAATAATCGATTTTTCCCTGAAAAACAAAATCGCGTTTAATTCGGTCGAAAAATTTTTCCGAGCCAAAAGAAAAAATACGTGCCTCATTATTTGGACCAACAAACAATGTATTTGAGTTTGGTCGGAATTAAAAATCTTGCTCGTACCTGACCGGTTGTCTAGAAATGGAAAGCATCAAAAAATAATAAAATTTAGAGGTCGCTCAAGTTAATTTTTGTTTTGCTTAAAATTACTCATCCTTCAATCAGTGCGCACGCGAAATTCCACTGGAAATTTAAGTTTTGTAAGATCTTATAATATGCTTTCGAGGCCGCTGAATACACTAGGAGAGTTATTTTTTCGATCCGGCTCTTACCATATTAGATAATACGAATAAATTATAAAAAAAACGAGAAAAAAACCCCAAATTGAACTTTAAAATGTGATTATTTCATAGAAAAAATTTATTTGATTTTACGTCAATGATGATACGTATAGCCATAACCTTAGCGAACAAAATGAGTCATCGCAGAGGATTTTGTGTTCATTACTTCTAGAGATATCTGCAAATTATTGAACCTGAATCTAGATGCGTGGCTGATGCCTGTATTTAAAAAACGTACCGCTTTAAATTTTCGGACTTTGCAAATTTTTTCGAGGTGTTATCTGATACTTTCAAGGTCGCTGAGTGTGCAGAAAAAGTTTTTTTTCGCTAGGTCGCGAGATATTAAAAAAAATAAAAAAAACGTAAAAAATTAAAAAAAAAACGGAAAAAATGTTTCTCGATAACTGAAGAGGTATATGTTTACCTTAGTAACCTAAATGGGGTTTATGTCATATCGATCCTTATGCCAAGAGTTTAAATTTTGTGAAACAAATTGTTTAATCATGTTGCATTTAGTTATCATAAAGAGTAATAATCAGAAACAGTGTTTACTACAAGTTGTTGAAAACTAGACAATAACATCCCATAATTTAAGGTTTCTTGCAATTTGTTTTAACATTGGAAAATAAAATATAAACTAATTCAATAATATCTACCAGCGACGTCTTAATTTCTTTCATGTTAGGTCAAAGGAACACAAATGTTCGTGAGTCTGAATAATTAAAAAAAAATTGTTTTATCCTCTCCTGTAATCGAGAAAATTTTATATTTTTAATATTTTTACGTTTTTTTTAAGTTGTTTCTCGACATTTGGGACTTAGCGAAAAAACAATTTGTTTATCCTCTTGAAATTAAAAAAAAATTGTTTTATCCCCTTTTGTAATCGAGAAAGTTTTATATTTTTACGTGTTTTTTTTGGTTGCTTCTCGATATTTGGGACGTAGCGAAAAAAAAAACTATTTCAGCACACTCAGCGACCTTGAAAGTATCAAATAGCACCTCGAACAAATTTGCAAAGTCCGAAAATTTAAAGCGGTACGTTTTTTAAATACAGGCATCAGCCACGCATCTAGATTCAGGTTCAATAATTTGCCGATATCTCGAGAAGTAATGAACACAAAATCATCTGCGATGACTCGTTTTGTTCGCTAAGGTTATGGCTATATGTATCATGATTGACGTAAAATCAAATAAATTTTTTTTAAAAAATAATCACATTTTAAAGTTCAATTTCGGGTTTTTTTCTCGTTTTTTTTTATAATTTATTCGTATTATCTAAAAAGGTAAGTGCCGGATCGAAAAAATAACTCTCCTACTGTATTCAGCGGCCTCGAAAGCATATTATACGATTTTACAAACCTTAAATTTCCAGAGGAATTTCGCGTGCACACGGATTGAAGGACGAGTAATCTTAAGCAAAACAAAAATGGACTTGAGCGACCTCTAAATTTTATTATATTTTTTAAAATCAAGTTATGTACTTTCATTTTTTAGCAAAAGGAACAGAAGTTTGCGTGAGCACTGAATAATATTAAAAAAAAAAGGATTTCGTGGACCACTCTAATGTACATATGAATACATTTATATTTTTTTAAATGGCTTATATCGAACGTTTTTTGTTTTGCTTTCGTTCAATTGTGTTGCTCTTAAAATAATCAATTTCTTAAAAAAAAAATATAAAAAAAATTGTATTAAAATGGAGAACCAGGATAAGTGTGTTATTTGTCGAATAAGTATGAAGCGAAAGTCTATATTCCGCCTTTTACCATGCAAACATCTCCTGCCTATTTGGAGCGTCTTACTGACGAGGCAAAAACAATGGTTGTCGGCGGCGATTGTGGTAGAGCCATTCAGCATTCTACCACCTTTCACCCGGATGCACTATTCTTAGTTGATATGCCAGTTGGCATGTAATTTCAACCTAAATATGTATGCAGTGGCGTAGTCAGGGGGGGGAGGGGGGTTAAGGGGGGATTGATCCACGCCCCCTTCGTCATTGAACTACAATTATTTACTTTTGAATTAATAACACNGACGTGCTTTTTCTCATGTTGACGTAGACATTAATCGTAGAAAATTTTTCCATAGTAAAATAATAATAAAAAAAAAATAAA
>NW_016157091.1:864054-866594 GCF_001687245.7 Rhagoletis zephyria | reverse complement strand
CCCCCTTCGTCATTGAACTACAATTATTTACTTTTGAATTAATAACACAATACTATTTTATCCTTTGATTTAAATTTTTTTAATTTCAGACGGATGACGAATTATCTTTTAATGAATATATGAGTAGTCCACTTGCAAACAGCGTTATGTGATTTTATAAAAGTAAACCATAAATTAAAAAAAAAACGTCTACGACAACAAGTAACATCCGAACTGTATCTTTTTTTATTACCTGAAAATTTGGATAAATAAGAGCCTAATACCATTAAAAAAATAAAATTGCAGTATGGTAGATTTGCAAATTTTATATTTAAAAATTTAATATTGCAAGTTTTGAAACAGTAACTTTTACATAGCTAGCTTTTTTTAGCTTTTCGCGTTCTCTCCTCTAGGAAGATTGGTTTGCTTCTTTTTTGCGACCTCTTCCACTAGGCACCGAAACTACCCCGTTTTCTTGCAGTTTTCTAAGTTCATACGAAGAGGAGACATTTGAAAGTGTATAAATAAGTATTATAGCGACTTTTGCAAGAGTAGTTAACATTTCATGCTATTTTTTTCAGAATATAGAAAAATTTTTCACTCTGCTGTTAGTGGATATGAAACCCACCAAAAACTAAAAATCTAAAAAAAATTTACATAGCGCACTTTGCAAGTGGACTACTCAATTGTTGAATATGCTATCTTATTTGTCCCTTCTTTTTATACAATTAAGGAGCGGCTGAATGGTTTAACGATGTTAGCGGTACATAATGATGTGCCGATTACAACACAAGAAGTAATTGAAAAAATGTGTGTTAAGCAACGAAGATTATAAATCGCTTTATAAGTAATAAGATTTTATAGACTTGTACACAAATAAATGTAAATAGATACGTGTAAATATATATATATGCAGATATATTCAATGTGTAAAAACTGAAGTGTATACTAGCGAAACTTCTACAAAACAAAATGGACTACACATTAATTAATTAAAANACGCCTCTAGCCATTTTGTATCACAACTTTAAGTTATCGATGGAATTTTTTTTTTTTCTGAAATTCAATTGACTAATCCGGTTCCTGAAGTACATTTTTTAGTTTCTGAAATACTAATTATATCCTTGAGGGTAATATATATCTCGAACAAACTTTATGTAAAAGATGTTTACACGACAAAAGGAAAATTATGTAAATACATATGTATGTACATATTGCCTTTTGCTTCATGCTGATCTACAAAAAACGAAATTATCCTGGACCTCCTTTTTACAAAATAAATAAAATTTATTAAGTAAAACTACATAATAATTGCTTCGATTGCAAAAAATCGCAATCGAATGTATGTATGTATTTATATAGTGCAAGCATAATGCTATAATGCGTAGTATGTACATTAGGGTGGTCCAAAAACAGTAAACTCGGAATTGTAATGCTNTGGACTACACATTAATTAATTAAAATGGTGTAGTAATTTAATTTTTTAAATTTGAAATGTGATTGCTTTATAAAAAAGAGAACCATTTTCAAATATGAGTGCTTTTGCCCTCTAGAAAATAATTTTCACAACTTCACATACGCGGGTTTTGCATTTTGCTGACAAGCGGTTTTGTATTTTGTTTATACGCGGTTTTGCACTTTAAACGACGATATATGAAAGAATGCCCTCAGGCGACGCACTATAGGCAAAACACGAGTTTTTTTTCAAAATCGTAGATCTTCGCTTAGAAAAGAGATAATGGAATGCAGCATTTAACCCTTTAATGCAGAGTTTGTCATATATGAAACNGAAAAAAACAACTTTTCGTAAAAATGGTATAGAATTCTTGAAAACTAATATTTTTCGATCGGAAAACACTGGTTCTCTTCAGGAGACTTTCAGTAATAAGACCCAATTGTTTATTTAACCATTTTTTAATACTAACGATTTTTTATTGGTCCCCCCATTGAATTTTTCGGGGTTTTTGTGGGTTTTTGGCGGACCTATAAATTAAAGTTGCGATGAAAAAATGGTTAAATAAAAATTTTGGTATTATTATTGGGAATCTGCTGCAGACAAATTGAGTTCTCTCATAGAAAAATATTGATTTTTAAGAATTCTATACCATTTCTACGAAAAGTTGTTTTTTCCCCATATAAAAATACATGGAAAACTTTGAGCGCTTTGAGCGACTTCTAAATATTTTTTTATTTCAAAATAAAAAAAATATGGGTATATTTTTTTCGATATAGAACAATCCTAGGGCACGGTGGGCAGGAAGCAAAGATAGGTTGCATAAAAATGTCGACAAAAACTGAAAGCAGGGTTGTATTTGTTGATATTTTTAGGTTAAGAATCCCTTTGAATTGAAATCCTAGCTGCTCCTGTTTTAAAGATATCAACATTTTACATAGTTATGATAGGACCGACTTTTGCGAAAGAGAAAAACATCCTTGTGCATTAAATATTCAACAATGTATGTGTGAGTAAATGTGTGTATATATATTATGTGAAAATATAAGTTTATGTAAGTTTTTAGCCGGTTTCAATCGTTTCCAAGGCGCACCACGTAGAGGCAACT
>NW_016157091.1:849739-863056 GCF_001687245.7 Rhagoletis zephyria | reverse complement strand
GTTTTAGTGAGTTAAAAAAGGGGAACAGATTTGTATGAGATTTCTTTTCGTATAAATATGCTCTAATTATCGAGAAGTACGCCTTCCTCTTTTGCAAATATATCCTATCAGAAGTATATAAAATGTGGATATCTTTAAAACAGGAGCAGCTAGGATTTCAATTTAAGCGGATTCTTAACCTTAAGATATCAACAAATACAACCCTGCTTTCAGATTTTGTCGACATTTTTATGCAACCTATCTTCGCTTCCTGCCCACCGTGAGGGGGTGAGAGCATAAAAATTCCGACTTTACTTTTTCACGTGTATTTTTGGACCACCCTAATGTACATACATAGTTTGTATAAAAGTACTTGTAGTTTACTTGATATTCATGGTTCAGCGCTTCAGTTGTGGTAAGTGCATTTTTTGGCGAAAATGTGTTATGTGTTTAAAAGTGCTTGTATACCTTGTTTATACCGGCACATAAAGCGCTTTGACTCAGTTCGCTGTGATTCAAAACGGTTGCATAAACAAAATTTCAATACGGGTTGAAAATGAAAAGTGTATTGACTTGAATTTGTTTTCCAATCGGTTTTTATTTCTCACATCGGTTAGAAAAACCGTATAAACGAATAATTCATTTAACGTAAAATCAAAATTGGTTGGTTTTCTTTATACAGCACGTTTTAATTGGAATTATTACTATAATAAATTTGTATTGCTGTTCGCTTCCATTTCGGTCAACCGCGCAAATTTAATATTAAACAAATGTTCCCTGAGACTGAGTGCTGGTTGATTCCATCGCTGAGACCGGACTCACACATTGTCGAATCTTCACTGATGGCTCAAAACCTGACTCTGGGTCATGATCTGGGGTCTTTTTCGAGGTTAATGGAGATAAGCTTCACTTTTCTGTGGGGGAATATGTTTCGGTCTTCCAGGCTGAGGTAATTGCAATACTCAAAGCCATGGACTACGTGGTGGAACATATGTGGAGGGGAAGAAGTTTACGTGACTGCAGTGACAACCAAGCTGCCCTTAAGGCATTGACCAGCCCTCTATTTAAGTATTCCAAACTAGTTCGGCAATGCAAGTCTCGACTAAAATATGATGGTGAACATAACGAGGTTGTTTTACCTGGGTGCCAGGTCACTCTGTAACACCTGGTTATGAGACATTTGATCATTTGGCCAGAGTTGGCTCAGACCAGGCATTCCTCGGTCCGCAACCACTTTTAGCACTCCCACCTTCGGCAATCGAAGCCACCATCAGAATCTGGGTGAATACTTCGCTCAGAAATGACTGAGAGGCATCGAGGGGATGCAGGTGGGCAAAACTCATGATGCCTTCACGTTCACAAGGTCTATCTAATTTTTTGCTGTCACTGAGCAGACGACACTGCAGACAACTTGCTGGACTGCTGGCTGGTCACTTCACGTGGCACAAACACCTGACTGATAGGCGTAAATGACAAGTCCATTTGCCCATCTTGCCTTGAAGAAGATGAGGCAGTGGAACACTTTTTGTGTTTCTTGCTTGCTTGCTTATTTGTCATCGATTTTTTTAAACTCGGTCTTTTCTCTATTGTCAGTTTCAAAATTAAAAGTTTGGCGTAAAAAGCCTGGCCGTTTTGATGTTTTAAAAATGTGATAAATATTTTTCGCATCACTTTAAAACTCGTAGCGATAAAAATAAAAATGATGCCATTAACACAAATAAACTATTTTACATATACTCCACGCGCAAAGTCATCAGTGAGCCGAACATTTGATGAGTTTCCGAGAACACAAGAAAATATTTTACTTATATTTTGGCCACTCTGAGTTTAGTTTTTGAATTCACCCGCGATGCAAATTTACATTGTTAGATCTAATTTTCACATTTAATTTTTTACGAGCTTTGGGAATATTTAGAAATGTGTCAGCAGGGGGTCCACCGAAACCAGTAAATTTTTGAAAGGGGTCTACGAGAAAAAAAAGTTTGGGAACCTCTGAACTAAACGTATGTTATCTCCGCAAAAAAAGAGATTTTGACATATTTTAACCCCTTTCAAAATATTTTCAAATTAAAATTCAAATACTTAAAAAAATATTTAAACAAAAGATTGTTAACCTTCTTTCCTTTGAAACTTTAACTTGTGTATAAATTAATTCGACTTTTCAAACAGGTGGCAACCCTTTCAAAATACTTTCAAACTACAACCTTCTTAAGCCGCCTTTGTCTGAATAAATTCCTTAATTCAAGTTGAATTGGACTTTTAAACAGGTGGCAACCCTCCTACATGTAGTTCAGAAATTATTTCTTTTCATCAAAACCATTGCGATAGGTTCTCATATTGTAATAATTCATTTAACTTATAAAGTAACTTAAATTTAACCTTTTAAACACGTGGCAACCCTCTTCAAAATTGTTTAATCTTCCGATGAAAATGATGTGTGCGCCCTAATACTATCTCCGCTTCATAGTTGCCTTCTCCCTGCGGTATTTTGGTTACGGCAAAAAGAAAGTGGAGAAAGGAAGAACACTCCGATATCAACCGTCTAACCGAGCGCACACGGGAAAACGGCCACCACAGAATCATATCCCGGACGTAATTAACATATATATTTGCATTCGTATATATGTACTTAAACATAATTTAATTGTCAAATAAAACATTTATAACGTTTTAACCAGAACGCGAGGAGTGTTTTCACTTACTTAAAACGAACGCGAAGAACCTCTTCGCGTTGCTATGGTCCTCCTTCGCCGTAACGAAAGGCACCTACGGGCATATGGACACAACAACAAAAAACTGTGTAAGTGAACATTTATTACAAAGCACAAAAGTGATTATAAACAAATCCACAAACAATATCGCTTAACGCAAAAGACGGTGAACAGAAAGGCACCTGTGAAAACATACAAGTTACAAATCACAAACAAAAGTTAAGTGAACTTTAGACTAGGTCACTTAATCATTAATATGTATATACAAAAGAAAAATACAAAAAGACGGTGAACGGAAAAGCACGAAAAAAACTATATAAAAAAATAGCAACAACAAAGACCAGAAAGCCACCAAAAAATATTTGTTACCGCCAAACCTGTCATCATCAAAAAACAACATTAACATCAATCAGGAGCTCAGCAACTAGCGCACTAGCAACAGAGGCAAAAGCAGCGCCTTACCCACATAAGGCGAGTTGATCAGCACCAACAATAATCGCCAGCACCACTTTCTAAGGCAAAAAAGCGGGAAAACAAAAGGGAAGTAAAAATTCATGATCATAAAGTTCTTCCACTTATACATACATTACACCCATTTAAAAAGCATAAAAAAAAGTAAACACACAAATTCCGCTCTATTGTCACAAAAATAAAAAATAATATCAGTTCACCTTACCCAGTAAGCGCCTAAATATACGTACAAACATACGTACATATAGACAGGCATACATACGCACATGCATGGTGCTCCCTTTGTTTATCTACATACATATATCTACCTATCATATATTTGCGAATAATTACAAAGCGCCTACTCAAACCAAATTAGCGTGCATTCCAAAGCACAGCTTAAACATTCTTACTTGCTAACAAATATTTTTGGCTTACGTTTTGCGCCTATTTTTCGCCCCCACAAGCAGTGCAGTTCAAAGCATACTGCAACTGCACAAACATACGTACCACCATACATACCAAGAATGATAGAATACAAGATTGCGCCGTCCTGGGCGTTGACATTTGTGTACCACAAGTAAACAACGAATAGAGCGAAAAGAAGAACGAGTTGAAACTGCCAAAGCAGTTCACTTTACAGCGAAAAACGTGTTTTAATTTTGCTAAATGCGAAAATATTGCATTTTTCACCTAATCTATTAGAGAACAGTGAACATTTTAGTGCACTCCATTGCTTTGCAATTGAGGCTGCTTCAGCAAACGTTTTAGTACACTCCATTGCTTTGCAATTAAGGCTGCTGCAGAAAACTGCAGCAGCATCTCTGCGGGATTGATTAGTTAACTTGCTAATGGAGGCTGCGTGGAGCAGAAACAAAATCATTGTGAGGAATTGCTGTTAATATAATAATAGAGAAATATTTCGGGAACGGCTTTGCCGTGCCCTATGTACACAAAATGCAGCGATTCGTCCCAGCGCTACACTTGCATCTACGCTTCTTGCATCTTGACGGCTGTCGCAATTTAACACACATCACTTCATTGTATTAGTTTTTACGCAGTCTTCAACTCAAAAATCACTCACAAATTGCAAATTAACACAATTTAAACTGATTTTTCACTTATAATTCATATTTCTCTTTCGCTGATTTGTAAACAAAGGTTTATTTACAAGTTACCACAACTGTCAAAATCGGCAAAACCAAAGTAGCGGTACCACTGACGGCGCCACCTTTGTTCGCTGCACCGTGCATACATACTATATCTGAAGTTCTGAACACATTGAAAACGACGAGCTACCGACCACAGCTTCCAATTTGTCATCTTTATTATCTAAGCGCTTTGTCGATGGCGACATGATTTCTTTGAACGCGGCAGCGACATCATGAATTTGTATGAATTTGACATAAAAGAAGAGGAAGAACCTTATCTGTCGCCAAAAAAATAGAAATAGATCTAATCTGGCCACAACCACAGCCGTCGCGTAGCCCGGTCGTCGCCAAAATAATTATCTACATAAGAGTACGTGTTAAAATAATTTGACAACTGTGGTTTGTAGCTCGTCGTTTTCATTGTGTTCGGGCTATGAATATAAAGCAGAGCAAATAGATCAGAGCTCTGCGCTCCCAGCAGTGCTAACTATTGTTGGTGTCATTTAATGCACTTTGTTCATCTAAGTTTTTCGCACAATCGTATATTTATACCTACATACTTGCTAACGCATGCATTTTAAAAACCCAGTGAAAAAATTGCGCTGCCCTTATACATATGTACATATATATATATATATACATACACATATTAAGCAAGTGAGTCCAGTAGTTAATTTGGCGGTGATAACCCAGCAGCAAATTTACCGTTTCCCAAAAATATAAATAGACAAAAAGGAACACTCTGCAACCACATTGGAAAAAATATATATAAACATATATAACACGAAAATAAAAAATAAAACCCAGTAGTAAAATTCACTGGTCACAAAAATACATATAGTCCACAAAAACACAATTAACCACAATTTGCTGAATTAAGAGCCTCCTTTACATATCAAAATATAAATTAATCTTCAAATATTCAAAATGCCAGCTGAACAAAGCCCCAAAAATAGTTCCAAAATTCCAAGGAAATCAACCCCCGCCAAAATCTTTGAAAAGCATCAGACTTCTGCCGAAGCAAAGAAATCATAAAAAAGAAAATCTCATGACCCGTGTGCGCAAAAATTTAATATAGAAAATGATGGCTTTATGAGATATTGTGCCAGACTCACCTCTTCTCCCATAGAGGAATTCACAGAGTCGGCCCTCGAAATAAAAGGAAAAACTATTGACAATCTCTGGGCGCGGTTACAAGCCGCATATGACTCACTTTTCCTAAAAGATGAGGAAGACCTTCCAGATAATNTTAGAAATAGTGCGCTCTGAACTCGCTAATTTCCATAAGCTCTTCGATGAAGGTTTTGCTGGTTCACTTGCTTCGCTCACGTCTGAGCTCAAAGAACTGCGCCGTAGTGTTGGCAAAAATGCAAATAAGGGTAAAGCTAATAACAACAAGAAAGTTGACAAGTCGAATAAAAACAAAAACAATGCTGTGGGCACTGAAGTGATTGTTGATAAAGTAACTGCTGCTAAAAGTGTTGTTAGTGCAACGAACACTACATCTGGTCCTGCTGTTGAAGCTGCTACTCTCGCTAGTGCTCACACTTATGCTGGTGCTGCTAGTTTGTCTTGCGCTCATTCGCTTTTGGCGCCTTGTTCTTCACAAAGGGCGTCGACGTCGGCCGCCGCTGTTACTGCTTCTGTGTCGAATGCCTCTGCCGAGAACGAAGTAAATGCACCCAGTGGGAATGCTGGCGTAAACGTAGTTAATGCACCCAGTGGGAATGCTGTCGTAAATTCAATTAGAAATCTGAGCAATCCTATTGTGGTTGGTTCGAGTGATAACCTTGAACTTCAGGTTGCTCCTAAAATGATGTGGCTGCATCTGTCGTCTTTTTCCTCAAACGTGACGAATGCTGATATTATCGCCTATGTTTCGAAGCACGCTGAAATCAACCCTAAGTTTGTGGTGTGCTATGCCCTCGTTAAGCGGGATGTTGATATTCAAGAGTTGGTTAAAGTTAGTTTTAAACTTGGCGTGCCGCTCTCCTTCTACGATAAGGTAGTTAACGCCAGCATCTGGCCTACGAATGTTCAGATACGGCCGTTTCGTTCTTTTCGCAAGGACGGGCCACCTCAACACGGGATTTAGTAAATACACATTCTCACAAAGGTCTTAAAATTTACTTTCAAAATGTATCAGGCCTAAGAACCAAATCCGACTCACTCTTTATGATGAGTTCAAACCTGGATTATGATATCTTTGTAATAGTTGAGACTTGGCTTAATGATACCTTTATGGATGGTGAATTCTTCGATGAAAATTTATATTGCGTTTTTCGTAAAGATCGCGACGCATTAAAAACTGGTCTGTCTAGAGGAGGAGGCGTTTTAATTGCGGTTCGACGAAAATTTCGTGCGACTTTGGTGCCTATGCCGAATACTGATTCCCTATTGGATATTCTCTGCATTTCTGTTCATGGAGTCTCTAAACTTTTAATTTGTGCACAAGTTTTTCAAAAAATTTAAAAATTCAAGGTTTCATTTTTACAAAGAAATGTATTTAAAATATTTGAACGAGTTTAAATCATTGAGTAAAGTCTTGAAGCAGAATTATATAAGAAAATTCGAAGAGGATATTAAACTGAATCCGAAAGCTTTTTGGCGTTTTGTGAAGTCTAAAAAATCGTGTTCGAGTATTCCCTCTGCTGTATTTTATAAAGATACACAAGCTGATTCAGCATTAGTAGCTGCAAATCTCTTTGCGGATTTTTTCAGTTCGAATTTTGAGGCTGACTCTAATTTGAGTAGTAGTGATTTTTACAGTGGGTTTGGTGCTAGTGGTTCCGCGCTAAACTTTGGGGCTCTTGAAATCTCTTTAGACTGATGTTGAACTGGGGATTCGTCAAATCAAACTGTCGTCGCAGACTGATGTTGATGGTTTGTCGTCTCACCTTTTTAAGAATTGTTCAGCTCTCGCCTACCCAATATGGCTGCTTTTTAATAAGTCTCTTGAGCAAGGCGTTTTCATTATGCGTGGAAAATCTCCCTTATTACGCCAATTTTTAAATCGGGCAATAAAAATGATATCACCAATTATCGTCCTATTTCCAAAATTTCAACTGTCTCAAAACTTTTTGAATGTATAATAAATAATAAATTTTTTTTCCATTAGTCGTCTCATCTCAGTAGATCAGCATGGTTTCATGTCGGGGAGATCAACTACTTCTAATTTAGCAGTTTTCTCCGAATACTGCATTGAAGCTTTTAGTAACCGGGCCCAAGTTGACACCGTGTATACTCGATTTTTCGAAAGCGTTTGATAAAGTTAACCATCGTATATTGTTATCGAAGTTACAGAGTTTTGGCTTCCACTCAAGTTTTCTTAAGCTGGATCAAATCGTATCTCTCAAATCGATCTTGTTCAGTTGTAGTTGAGCGGGGTGTCGTCGTACTCTTTCATTGCTTCTTCAGGCGTTCCTCAGGGAAGCATTTTAGGGCCTATTCTTTTTGTGATTTTCATCAATGATATTACTAGTTGCTTTAAATTTTCAAAATTTCTTTTGTATGCTGATGACATGAAGATTTTTAGTAGTATTACGTGTTCCGCTGACTCGTTGAAGCTTCAGAGTGATCTAGACAATGTTGTAGCGTTGGTGCCAGAAAAATATGCTTCCCTTAAATATTAAAAAATGCTCCCATGTCTCCTATTCCAAATCCCGTTCTCCTATCCCTACTTCATATTATATTGCAGGCTCACAACTAAGCATTGTTTCCAAAATCACTGATCTTGGGGTGGTCTTTGACTCGAAGTTCTCATTTCAAAGCCATCTTAATTATACTTTATCTAAGTCTTACTCTATGCTGGCCTTTGTCAGACGTTTCAGCTCAGATTTCTCGGATCCGTATACTTTAAAAACACTTTTCACCTCACTGGTGCGCTCGAGGCTTGAATATGCTGTTATCATTTGGCGTCCGTATTATTCCTGTCATATAAGTCGATTGGAGAGAGTGCAAAAAGTCTTTATTAAGTACGCTCTGCGCCCCCTTCATTTTGAACTTCCTGTTCCGGCTTATGAATCTAGATGTATGCTTATTGATCTCATGACATTAAATTATAGGAGAACCTTCCTATCTCTCACTTTCATTTTTAATTTAATATCCGGGGTGGTTGACTGCCCCTTTTTACTTGAACGCATATTTTTTCTTATTCCTAATATTTGTTTAAGGAATCATGCCACATTTTACGTTGGGCTAGCGAGGACCAATTATGCGGCTAATGCTCCTGTTGTTAGAGCTCTTAAAGAGTTTAACTTGCTCCCAAATTCTTCAATTTTGGACTTCTCCTTCTGTGAAAAAAGATTTAAAATGCTACTAAATGACCTGTTAAATTAGTTGGTAGTCTATCTTAACCTGTAACTAGTCTGTAAGAGATGTAATAATTTCAAGACTAAATAAATAAATGTATTATTATAATTTTTTGGCGTTGGCGGAAGGCAAGTGTCAATTTAGTATTGATACTTATGAAATGACTAAAGCGAAGATCTTAGATCAACTCAAATTGATCCGAGCTATAAGTCCCCCAAGCTCTCACTCCCGAGAAGCACAGAATTCGCACACAGATGAAAATCCTCACATGTATCTGCAACTCCCGCCATATGATACAGAGATTTTCTACGGTGGTTATGAAGAATGGCAATCTTTCCGAGATATGTTTACCGCCGTCTACCTAAACCACCCCAAATTATCATCCGCGCAGAAATTATACCATTTCCGGTATAAAACAAAAGGGCAAGCCGGTAAAATCCAAATTGCCCAGAGAAACCCGAATACAATGGGAGCAATCATTGCCCACAAGAAGAGATCTTCCCTCATGGTCTCAAATGGACGAATTCCTAACGTCCCGATTTCAAGTATTAGAAAGGGTAGAAATGAAATTTCCAAAACGTGTACCCAGAAGTTCTAATCTCTCAAAATCGAACGGTAAAATCAATGTTTTTCAAACAAATCCTTAGATGGTGTTTTCTTGCTATTTATGCAACACACCACATCCTATGAAAAAATGTCCAACATTTAAGACATTCTCAATACAAAGGCGCGTAAAATTCGTTAAAGCTAATAAATTATGCCATAATTGCCTCGCCTTCAATCATACCTTGGCAGAGTGCAAGTCACAATTCAACTGCATGCATTGTCAGAAAAGACATAACTCACTACTGCATGTCCATTCCAAAAAGGCAAGCATAAAAGAAAATATTAAGAAATCGATCAACCTCGATCGACAGATACATGAAAGCTCTGGTCATACCCAAAAGACCATAGCCCCACAAAATAAAGAGCAAGTGATCACCTATGATCACCACCCAACCAATACGCAAAGTCAAAAAGTAATAGCGCAACACAGCATAGCGCATGCGATCACCAAAGATTGCCCCCAAGAGTTAACAAGCTACAAGCCGGAAAAGCAACCCACCTGCTCAAACTCCGCGCATGTCAACTCGCTCCAAATTGCCAAAGAAAATGAAGTTCTCCTCCCAACTGCAATAGTGACAATAGAGCATCGAGGAGAACAGTTTCAACTAAGAGCACTGCTTGACCAAGGCTCCCAAAAAACCTTTATTTCGTCAGCAGCTCAAAAGAGGTTGAAGCTCCCAACCGAACACTCACAGTTCGAAGTAGTTACAATTGGTGGATGTAACTCAAAAAGCACTAAGAACGTATGTGAACTAAGTATAATTGCCCGCAAGTCAAAGCGGAAGTTAAATACCCAAGCTGTGATACTCAAGCAATTAAAGGAGCAAATACCGACTTCCCCTATAAGTCGTATATGTATCAAAGGGTTCAATACCCATGAACTAGCTGACGCCCACTTTAGCAAACCAGCACCCATAGATCTGGTTATTGGAAGCGACATACTTCCACAAATTCTCCAACCCGGAGCCCGAAAAATAAATAATAATATACTAGCACAAAAAACTATATTTGGTTGGGTGATAAGCGGTTTCGCCGCAAAACTATGAAAATAGAGTGCATTAAATGAGACCCTAATGCCATAAGCTCTAACCCATGAGCACCCTGTAAGACCAAAACTTTGAAAACAAAGGACAACAAATAAGACCCCACTAACTCAAAACATCTAGCTCCATTCCATTAGCTTTCAATAATAAAGTCTGTTTTTGTCCAATAATTAAAGAGATTAAGCCGCAAAGCAAACACCGCCTTCTGCATTATGTTTCGTATTTTCTAATTGCAGAACGGTTCAACAAAAGCAAGGAGACGATCCTTAAATCTGCACGTCAACGATATACCCGGACAATCAAGGACGCTCGCACTATCCAGCTAGGGAATCATGGCTGCCGTCATCCAGGCACCTGAGAACACTGAAAAACGCAAAAAAGAAAGTGGAGAAAGGAAGAACACTCCGATATCAACCGTCTAACCGAGCGCACACGGGAAAACGGCCACCACAGAATCATATCCCGGACGTAATTAACATATATATTTGCATTCGTATATATGTACTTAAACATAATTTAATTGTCAAATAAAACATTTATAACGTTTTAACCAGAACGCAAGTGTTTTCACTTACTTAAAACGAACGCGAAGAACCTCTACGCGTTGCTAAAATATTTTCAAACTACATACAAACTTCTTAAATCTCTTTTACACCAGTACTCTACCACAAATACTACCATAGGTATGCAGTATGAAAAATTCCGTTTATATCGCAGGTCCCACGCCCACTTGTCTAATAGAGATATAAGATATTCTATATTTTAAGTTGAGCTTAACGACATCAGTGGTCTTTTTTATTATTTGCTGTTCAGTTATTGTTACACCTCTTTACTCAACGTGACGGGTGGGACATATCTTCCTCAAACTTTAAGTAATTTCTCTTTAACCCTTAGTTTGACAAGCTTCAAACTGTTAAATTCTGAATTCAGATATCAGTTTAATACGAAACTAATAAACTATAAAACTTATTATACAATTTATGCAGCTGCCGATTCAAAAACGCCGAATCTCAACACATTCTCAATGTATGTTCGTTGAGATAGGGTGTTTTTCAATAAAATTCTGAAGTAGGGCGTTCATGAAAAGTTTTCTGAGATAGGGTGTTTCCTAACTGGCTGCCGAGATAGGTCGATATTCCACTTAAGTGTCGATATATGGTTATTCAAGTATTGCAAAATTCAACATTTTCTATAAAAATGTCAGTTTCAAAAATGTCATGCATTGCTATGTCACGTCAACTCAAACAAGTTGTCATGTCACTTCATCTCAAGCATACTAGGGGTATTCTCTGAGTCTTGCAAAGCCCTTGCACGGTGCACGGATTGCACGGTTTGCAAAGCTGTCCCATACGAAAACCGGTTTTTACCGTGCAATCCGTGCAATCTGTGCGCCATGCAAGGGCTTTGCAAGACTCAGAGAATACCCCTACTGTTTTAGCATGTCATTGCTACTTAGCTAAGCTGTTGTTTTTCTGCAGCATATTTTTAACCCTTTCATGCCTGGTGCTGTCTATAGGCAACATTGAAATTTTGGTTTATACATCTTGCCGTTTTAAATATTTATTCTAAGGGGTTGTTTTAAATGACACTTTGGAATGTTTTGAAGCCAAAAAGCTGAATTTCAGCCATAATTATGGAACAAATTAGTTTTTAGCGTCTTTTCGTTGTGATAACTTGTGCGCAACATACATGTTGCTGAAAACAGTTCTGCAACATTTTAAAATAAATACATACTAAATTATATTTTTTCATAAGCAAAAAGGTTTAGGTAGGGATGAAACGATACGAGTAAATACAAGTGCATACTCGATACTTTTCGTTCGATACCAAGCAGTTTTGCAATCGATACTTGTGAACCAAGTACTGAGTAGGTATCGAAGAATAAGTACTCGAATCGAAACCCGATACCAAGTTAAATTTCGCTCCGAAAAAGTTTCCTCTACATGTATGCCTAATATGATCGCCCTGTGCTTTTTGGCAACTTAATTCGAGTTTCGAACCAATCCAGCCATTTTTTTTTCAAATTGAACGCCATTTTGAATCCGCAATTTTAAATTTTGAAAAACTGGCATCAGATGCGTAATCAGCGACCCCAGAAATCCCCTGGTAACGAGTTTGAACCCATGGCATTGCTTAAATGTTCAGTATCAACGTTTTAATACAGCAGTCTTTTTTCGAAAGCATATTTCCCATTCTAACTGTCCAAGACATGTACATATGTAATTAAGGGAATATTTCCCTATAATACCTGAGCAATTACATGTAAAACCAACATTTTTAGCTGCACTATAACATTGCGTTTCTTTTGTTGTATAAACATTTAATTTTAATTTAATTTGTCTCTTAAAGAGGGCGTTTTTCCAACTATATGGAAGGAATCGTTCATAACCCCGTTACATAAAAGCGGTAGCAGATCTTCAGTGGAGAACTACCGGGGAATAGCTAAGCTTTCTGCAATTCCTAAATTATTTGAAGCAATTATAACAAATCAGTTGCAGCATTTCATATAGTCACCATGGATTTTGCAAGGGCAAATCAACTTCTACGAATTTACTTGAATTAACATCCTATATCTCAAAAGCATTTAGTGAAAGCAAAACTTTTGATGTTATATATACTGACTTCAGTAAAGCATTTGACAAAGTGTGCCACTCGTTGCTCATCTACAAACTTGATCTTCTTGGTCTTCCACCTAATTTTCTACGTTGGATCTCTTCATACCTCTATGATAGATCACAAAGGGTAATGTTTAAAAATACTATCTCTGACGTCATTGATGTTACTTCAGGAGTCCCTCAAGGTAGCCACCTAGGCCCGGTTCTGTTCTTGCTTTTTATAAACGATATTTCTACAGATATACAATTTTCCAAAATTTTAATGTATGCAGATGATGTAAAGCTTTATAAATCGTACGTTTCAATTAAAGAATAGTCTTTGCTACACTCAGACTTAAACAGCATGGCTTGCTGGTGTCAAGTAAATCTTATGACTCTAAATCCTAAGAAATGTAAAGTAATGTGCTTCTCGTGAAGAGCTGTTCATCCCGCTTCTTATACAATAGGTAAC
>NW_016157091.1:845188-849717 GCF_001687245.7 Rhagoletis zephyria | reverse complement strand
ACCCTTATATCACTAAAACCCTGTTTACAACATTAGTTAGGCCAATTCTGGAATACGGTTCGGTGGTTTGGAATCCAAGGTATCAAATTTACTCAGACAAGATAGAATCAATTCAAAAACAATTCCTACTTTTTGCTTTAAGAAATTTGCGTTGGGATTCTCAATATAACCTTCCACCTTATACGAGCCGATTAAAACTTATTAATCTTCCTACAGTTTCCAGCCGCAGGCAAATGCTTGGTACAATTTTCATAGTTAAATTATTAACAGGCTCAATTTCAAGTCCGCTTCTTCTGGGCGAAGTTAGCCTTAATGTTCACTGCCGGGTATCAAGACACTTTTGTCCCCTATTTCTGAAAGCTTGTAAAACTAATTTTGAATTGCACGACTCACTCCGTTGCCTATGCCAGGATTTTAACTCTCATTCCAGCACGTTTGATATATCATATCCACTTTTCAGCATTAAGAAATCGATACTGTCCTCTCTCAATAAATGAATCATTAAAATAAAGACATAAAATCGTATGATGAATTTAGTTCTGTAGCTGAACAGTTTTAGATCTCGACACTTAACAAACTCCTGCCTATCGTGACTCGGCGCAAAAATTGAAAATAAATACTGGTTCCGTACGTCATGCGGACTGCGCCCCTCGTGCGGATGGGCGGGAATGGAGGGTAAAAACCGTTGGGATTATTATTATTATTATTATTATTATTATTATTATTATTATTATTATTATTAAACAAGCGAACGATTCTTTTCGAAAGCAGGAGCAACAATAACCACGTCAAGAGATCGGTTGACTGGCAAACATTTGGAAAAGCTTAAATAAGATTAACTTGTAATCTTTTCCAACGTATATGTATCTGTGTTAATACCATTCATCATTAAACATACAGTTCTACTATGTAACGGGGTTTTATTTATTTTCAGTTCCTACATTATTAGATTTTATTATTCGCAGTTTAGGATTTCCAAATTTGACTTCATACGGAATACACAATGAGTACCGATACGACTTTGCAAATCGAAGCCTATAAAAAAGATGTCTGATAAGGAGATGTGGTGATCTCCGAAATAGCTGCTATAACTTCTACCACTTAGACTTTGTTGCTTTTTCCCTTTTTCCTAATAGAATAATCGTGGTACAAAGCTCAATAACAATACTAAAATTATTTGTAAATGTTTGGAAAAGTTAGTTGTCGATGTTTTGCGGTTCAAAGGTATCATTTAGGATCCAAATTCTAACTTACTGTCCCATTCAAACATTAAGGCCCAATTTCAGATGAGCTATTGCTTAAATCAAACAACAATCAGCTGTTCAATACAAAATGTAAAAAAAAAACAAACAAATGCAACAACAATTTCAAGGAACAAGCCACAGTGGTGCCACTTGTTTGGCATATTTAAATAAAAGTGATCTGAAAACCAACGAAAATTAAATGGCGTTTAAATAACAAAACCAAATTAAACTTAAGTGCCATTTAACTTTTTCGTCTGAAATTAGCCCAATGCTGGCCTCAAACATCGAAACCATTAAATTAAAATGTGCACGTATAATATGTATGCATGTATGTATATGTTTAAAATTAAAATCAATTTGAGAAAACCAATGTCAAACAGAGTTACCTATAACCATTGCCGCTTAACCTTGTAATGCTGGATGCTCTACTCATACCACCACTGCTGCATCATAGTTTTTCGATACCCATTCGGTACAGGATTCGGTTAGTTTCAGGTATATTAGTTTGATGTGTATAAAAAACAATTAAATAAAAAATAGTTTCAAATGAAATTTTAATTATTGGATTATTATAAAATGTAAATCACAATAAATAAAAAATATGTATTAACTTTCGAGCATCGACTTAAGCGTCTCAGCATATGGAAGGTCCTTATTCGTTTTGTGTTATCCTCTATCTATATTTAAGCCATTAGCGAAAAAACTTTATACACCCTTTGCTAAACACAGGGTTTGAAAAACTGTCAGCACAGCAGCGACAGCAGTACGATTTTTGCTTTTGCCTCGCTTTGAAATTTTTGATTTTCATTCGGACCGCTTCGCTTTAGCGGCAAGGTTCATAGATTAGAAGGTTACGACATGGTGCTGTCAAAAATTTGTTTTCCTCCAATGACGTAGTTGCGAAGTGATTGGCTGAAATATTTTACGTGGAAGGAGAGTAAACAAAACTCAGAAATATAGCTGCCGTATAGCATATTTTAAGAATCCTAATCAAATGGGCACTTTTGATATAAAATTGTGGCAAAGCTTATTATAACAACATAAAATGTTATAACTTCACGTGAAACCGGATTAACATAATAATAGCGACAACTGAAATGTAAATCGAATGGAAATTGAAATTTGCTGGTGATTTTATTCTTGAAAGTGAGCAGAATGCGTTCGCGCATTTTTAAATAAAAAGCGTTCATAACACATTGGCAAAATTTCGCTACCGAAATTGTAATTCATCTTTAGACCTACGGTAAAACCTAAATTACCTTTTTCAGAGTAATTTTTGCAATCAACAACCGCGCACTTAAATTTTTAATAACTTAAATAAACTCACAGACGCAGAAAAAAGCACAAACTTCAACGCAAATTGTCAAACGGTAAATATCAGGGTTACAGATATTTGAAATAAAACTTGATGTATTTTTGACTAAAATAGTGTAATTTTATATTATTTATTTTATGTTTATTACTACAAGAGTGTGCAATTGCTGGCTTATGCCGATGACAGCGACATCATCGGTAACAAAAACCGCGAAGTCTGTTCTGCCTTTTGCAAGTTGGATAGGGAAGCAAAGCGAATGGGTCTGCTGGTAAACGGGACAAGACGAAGTATCTCCTGTCTTCAAACAAACAGTCAACACAATCGCGCCTTGGCACCCACGTCACTGTTGACAGTTACAATTTCGAGAAAGTAGAGAATTTCGTTTACTTGGAAACCACCATTAACACCGATAATAATGTCAGAATTGAAATCCAACGTAGAATCACTCTTGCCAACAAGTGCTACTTTGGACTGAGTAGGCAATTCAGGAGTAAAGTCCTCTCTCGAGTACGAAAACCACGCTCTATAAGTCACTCATCATGCCCGTGCTGGTATATGGCGCAGAAGCATGCACAATGACAACATCCGATGAGGCGGCTCTTGGAGTGTTTGAGAGAAAGATTTTGCGGGAGGTTTACGGGCCTTTACGCGTTGGCGACGGCGAGTACCGCAGACGATGGAACGATGAGAACAACGACATGGACATAGTGCAGCGAATTAAAATACAGCGGCTCCGCTGGCTTGGTCATGTCGTTCGAATGGACACCGACGCTCCAGCTCTGAAAGCATTCAACTCGGAAGCCGCTGGTGGTAGCAGAGGAAGAGGGAGGCCCCCACTGTGATGGAAAAATCAGGTGGAGAAGCACTTGGCTTCACTTGGCGTTTCCAATTGGCGTCAGTTGGCACAGAGGAGAAACGACTGGCGCACAGTGCTAGTATGAGCGGGCAAAAATCAAAAAAATTGTTGTCACGTATGTCAACGTGTATGGTATCGTTGGAAAGGAAATTTATCCTAGATTAAGGATGTGGACTTAGTTTTTGTTTTTATCTCATAAGGTTCTCACAAAAACCTCTTAAAGTTGTGTGTTTTTTATATATTTTTTCTTTTATGAAAATGCCTTTAGCTGGAGTCTTAAAAAAAAATTGCTAAAAATACAATTTATCATACTTTATCTTAAGACACAATTTTTCAAACTAGAAAATCTGTAAGGAAACCACTCTATAGAGCTTTTTAAAAAATATTGAGTTTCCTGGCTGGAATGGCCTATTTGCTACACCCTAAAATTTGTTGCAGAAAATTTAAAAAATTCCTAAGTTTACAAAGGGATAAAAAAAAAAATATGTAAAAGTATGTTTTTTTTTATTCTTTTATTTGAAAGAAGGGGCATTTTTCTTTGAAATAAAAAAAAAGTCTGCAGACTCATTGCGCTTTTCGAAGAAAATCGTTTTTTTAAGGTTATAAAATAAACTTTTGCAAAAAAAAATTCACTGATTACAGTTACCACAGTATTTTTCATTACTTAAATGCCAAAACATTCTTTAACTAGTAATTTTTAGCAAAAAAAAAACCGACTTCAACTCCCATATAAAAAATATATATATCTCATGATCCGCTAATCGGATCTTAACGAGATTAGTATGGGACCACCTCTGAGACACTACCTTTCCGATGCAAAAAGAATCGGTTGACGCGGTCAAAAGTTATGCGGTAACATACATAAAAAAAAAAATATTCCGACGAACTGATAACCTCCTCCTTTTTTGGAAGTCGGTTAAAAATAGTAAAGTTTATTACTGTAGACACACGCGGTAGTGTTCTGTGCTGTGTAGTGAAGCGTAAAATAGTGAAAAAACTAATATTAATATGAATTCAATTATAAAAAACTCAATTTTAGCTGATATCTGGATTTCTACTCGTCCATCAGATAGAGTGTCTGCATTATCTGCATTTTTTGAAGACAAATTAATAC
>NW_016157091.1:841817-845162 GCF_001687245.7 Rhagoletis zephyria | reverse complement strand
GTGCTGTATGAGCGGGCAAAAATCAAAAAAATTGTTGTCACGTATGTCAACGTGTATGGTATCGTTGGAAAGGAAATTTATCCTAGATTAAGGATGTGGACTTAGTTTTTGTTTTTATCTCATAAGGTTCTCACAAAAACCTCTTAAAGTTGTGTGTTTTTTATATATTTTTTCTTTTATGAAAATGCCTTTAGCTGGAGTCTTAAAAAAAAATTGCTAAAAATACAATTTATCATACTTTATCTTAAGACACAATTTTTCAAACTAGAAAATCTGTAAGGAAACCACTCTATAGAGCTTTTTAAAAAATATTGAGTTTCCTGGCTGGAATGGCCTATTTGCTACACCCTAAAATTTGTTGCAGAAAATTTAAAAAATTCCTAAGTTTACAAAGGGATAAAAAAAAAAAATATGTAAAAGTATGTTTTTTTTTATTCTTTTATTTGAAAGAAGGGGCATTTTTCTTTGAAATAAAAAAAAAGTCTGCAGACTCATTGCGCTTTTCGAAGAAAATCGTTTTTTAAGGTTATAAAATAAACTTTTGCAAAAAAAAATTCACTGATTACAGTTACCACAGTATTTTTCATTACTTAAATGCCAAAACATTCTTTAACTAGTAATTTTTAGCAAAAAAAAAACCGACTTCAACTCCCATATAAAAAATATATATATCTCATGATCCGCTAATCGGATCTTAACGAGATTAGTATGGGACCACCTCTGAGACACTACCTTTCCGATGCAAAAAGAATCGGTTGACGCGGTCAAAAGTTATGCGGTAACATACATAAAAAAAAAAATATTCCGACGAACTGATAACCTCCTCCTTTTTTGGAAGTCGGTTAAAAATAGTAAAGTTTATTACTGTAGACACACGCGGTAGTGTTCTGTGCTGTGTAGTGAAGCGTAAAATAGTGAAAAAACTAATATTAATATGAATTCAATTATAAAAAACTCAATTTTAGCTGATATCTGGATTTCTACTCGTCCATCAGATAGAGTGTCTGCATTATCTGCATTTTTTGAAGACAAATTAATACACGCTAAATGCGACAAAGCACTTTTGAATCAAAAAATAAAACTTTTTAATAGTGAGATGAAAAATAAGTGGAATTATAGTGGCCGCAAAAGAAGCGCTTTTGAAAAAACATATTCTAAATGGCAATTGTCCTCTTCTGCATCAGCACTATACCAGTTGGCATACTAGTCATAAGTGCAATTATAGTGGCCGCAAAAGAAGCGCTTTTGAAAAAACATATTCTAGATGGCAATTGTCCTCTTCTGCATCAGCACTATACCAGTTGGCATACTAGTCAGCCTCTGCATCAGCACTATACCAGTTGGCATACTAGTCAGCCTCTGCATCAGCAATATATCAGTTGACATACTAGTCAATATATACATCAATATCATACCATTTAAGATACTAGTTCGTATATACGTCATGATCGTACCTGTTGGCATACTAGTCATTATATACATCAGAATCATAGCAGTTGACATACTACTCAGTCTATGCGCCAGAACATACTAGTCAGTATGCACGTCAAGATCCTACCACTTGTCATACTAGTCCACGAATTTGACATTCATTCCAGTTGGTGTACTATGGGATGGGATTTTTCTGATTAGTATGATTTCTAGTATAGATTACACTTTTTCTGACTAGTATGATTTCAACCCGAAATTCATGAATGAATTCATGTGTGAATACACCACAAAATTCATGTATGAATACACCACAATTCATGTATGAATACACCACAAAATATATAGTCAATGAACTAGTGTGTTTGCTGAGTAGTTTGGAATTTGACTGCAACAACTCTTGTTCGTGCGAAGTAACTAATAAAAAGGAAAACAAAATTATATTTGTCTTTTGAGTATTTAATGTCGTCTTGAATTTTTTAAGCGTGTGACATCCACACTAAAAGATATAATCAATTTAAAAAAACATTTTGTAGTCAAAAAGGACCAAAATGAAAGTAGCTGCCATTCCCAGAGGGTTTGCGTAAGAGAGATATAGGGAATCTTATTTGCCATGAATTAAGCCATAGAATGAAGCCTTGAAATCTTTAATATTATTAGGAAAATGCCCTGTATAAATAATAAAATAACTACTCAGTATTGGAACTACTTCTGAATATCAAATTTTGCAGTTTCAATCTCAGTTTCCATGAAAAATGTAAGAGCTAGGTAAAAAAAATAGATTTTTGAAATCTCCGTACTCTAATCCACCAAGAAACGAATTTTTACTCAAATCCGTCCATTATTCTATTTTTGCCCACTTTTTATATGGAGACACAGCACTGTGTGGCGTGCTTTGCTGAACTCGGGGAAAATTGCTTAGGCGGTTACAGCGCCAAAAAAGAAGAAGAAGAAGTGAATTTTAATAAGATAATTTTTTTGGAATCTGGCAACTCTAAAACTGAGCCATCTACGTCATCAAGATGGCTGATGTCGTAACCTTGTATTCTATGAACCTTGGTTTAGCTGTGATAATGAAAATTTGATTCTTGTTTTCACACCGTAGATAGTGTGCCAAGTAATGACATTTCATTTTTCTCACGTCCATATTTGGCAACTGCTTGAGTGTGTTCGTTAAAATTTTGAAATTTACCCCGTAGAGAATATCATGCATTAGTCACTTAAGAGTCTTGTACGGAAAGTTTACGTCTTAAATGACTTTGCGCTCCGTTTGTACGGAAGTCGTTCATCACTTTTTCATATAAATGGTAATTTCGTCGTTGATGTCATCTGCATGACTTGGCCATGCAGTGATCATTAATGACATTCAAGCGACAGTATCTTGCAATGGACTTTGTATAAGTGACCGCTGCAAGACATTGTCTGTTATAAGTCTTTGATAGGAGTACACCTGCATGACATTTTCACCAGTGTCATTGTCAGCTGTATGTCGTTTAGGATTCACAGCAAGTGCGACGATGTCACTAAATCCTCATTAGTGACGATATCACCGGTGACCATTTTCGCTACCGGGTTGTTGTCACTTGTTTAACCCTTTCGACCCGGATGGTACATATGTGTACCACTTAAAGTTTAAACATCCCTAGAAGTTTCTAATTGAATGTTTCTGGATTGTGAAATGTACCTTATCGTCTCTAAGGTTTCCTGAATGCAATCCTAAAGGTTTCGCTACATTTGTTTGCTGTTTGTGTTTACGACGCCGTTATTTGTGAGTTGCGTTCCAGCAAAATTGAAACGCGTAGTTAGTTTTTACACGATATTGAGTGCTGAAGCGCCGAAAATATTGAAAATAAAGCAGAATTGAAGTTTTTACGAATTTTGACAATTGTGGCAGGTAAGTATTTATAAAAAAATATT
>NW_016157091.1:823811-839872 GCF_001687245.7 Rhagoletis zephyria | reverse complement strand
GTACATATATGTATTAATAGTCCGTTGGGTAGTAGATATTGCAGATCCCCGTTTTGAAGAAATTTTGTTGTTCTTCTAGAAAATGGATCCTGAAGATATTCGAAAAATTCTGGAAGATGAATCTGATAGTGCTAGCGATTTAGAAGACTTTTCTGCAGGAAGCTCTGATGAATTGGTACCAAGTCGTGTCTCTAGCTCCAGCGGTAACGAAGATTCCGCAGAAGACGGAAGCTCTGAAGGACTGTACAAAGTGGTGCTTCTGGTTCCAGCGATAACGAAGATTTAGCAGACGACATAGTGAGTGAGGCTGTCGAGGAAGTAGCGTCGAACGCATGGGTCATTTATAATGACCTGAACCGAAACAAGATTCCATTCAAATCATTTTTAGTTACCTTAGCTGAGGCATTGATCCAGGAAGGCTTACAAACCACAGCCGTTCGTCGATCAATAAAACCAGGCCGCGCACCACTAACTCTCAATCACAAGGCAATGCATCTTCCTGTTGAAGGAACTACCCGACGTCGTTGTACCAGTTGCAGTGCTCAAAACAAACAGAGACGCACTAAGACCATCTGTAAGGAATGCCAAGTTCCGATTGGCAAAATGTGCTTTGCACCATATCATATGTGAATTATATGTATAGCACATTTTTCATTATAACCTTCCTCTTCTTCACTAATCTGTATAAGAAATCAATAAAATATGAAGTACTTTTTGTTATATTTATATCATTGTACCTATTATTTATTTTTGATATAGTGTGTTTTACTGGACGATTGGTACTTATTTGTGCCACATAACATCCCGGATGGTACAATGGTGTACCACCACCCCCCGAGCCACCCTTTTATTGTTTTTCAGATTTTAATTCAGTAATAGTTTATATATTGCCTAAGTAACTGGCTCCAATCAAAAATTTTATTATAGCATTGCTATTCGAAAGCCGGGTCGAAAGGGTTAACCTTTTTGGTAGTTTAAATTTTAATTATTTTTTAATTGTGAACAGAAGAAAATATATACATACATACAAAAACGAAATATGGAAAGCGAAAACACTAATAATGCCGCATACGTGTTTTTATGCGACCTCGTGACTCCGTGTTCATCGTACCGAACGACGAAAATGTAAAAAAAAAAACATGGGAGCTAGCTTGCCACATGTCTTTGCCACCAAACAGCGTATTTGTGATAATCATTTTAAAACCTCCGATCTTTCTAGTACGAGCCTAAGGCGTAAGCGATTGCATCAGGAATCAGTTCCGTCAAAGCAAATACCAGTACTCAATCTATCCAATGTAGAAATGTAAAGAATGTACAAAATTAACTTCAAAAAGATGTGTATTTTTACTATGACTTGGTTAGCAAAAAGCTCTCCTAGGTTTATTTATTAAGGAGTCAGAATGCCATGAGGTTTTGCAAAAAAATTTGTTGTTTTTTTAAACATGTGTTACGTAAGGGTTAATTGAAATAAACAACTAACACAAACACACCAGATCACATATGAATTGTCAAATATGGATATTTTCATTACTTGGCACACTGTCTACATTGTGCTTCTTTTTATCGGCAGTTTATTGAAAAAAAATAAAGCTTTCGATTTGCTGCGATTGTGCTTTTGCTGTGCTGCATACAGGGACGAATCGACAATTTAGGATAACAAAAATAAAAAAAAAGTCTTTAAATCTTATCACACATACCTTTCTCATTTTCCTTATAAACCAGTCCACAATGTAACACCCAAATTTTGACTTTTACCGCAACACGGTAGCTTTAGCAGAAGCGTAAAGTTGGGTTATCTATCGTGCGCCGAATTAAATATTTTTTTGTTTGCAGCGATGATAAAATAATTTCGCTTGTCATTTTATTCTTATTAACATCTAACAGCTTTTTCAACACGGAAAGTGAGGCGTGAGGTATGTACTTTATTTTGTGATTTTTGTTAATAATATAGTTGTTTGTAAAATGGTTATAATACCTATTTTATAAATTGCATTTTTCTTTTTGAAAAAATTTTAAAATTTTTATATCAAATACTGCCGGTTTCACCAGCAATTTAAACGGAAAATCATTTCTTATTTGCTGTCAGTTTCTATATAAAATTAAAATCATTTTCCACTTAACACATGCTTTCGTGAAATTGGCTGTTAGAGTTATAAAAAAAGATCCAACGAGTACAGCAATTTCTCCTCAACAGTTCGAAAATCCAACAAATTGCCAGTGTAAAAATATCACGAACTCGTCCCCCCTTTTCCCCCTTCATTAAATATAGCATCTTTTTCTTAAGTCGTTTATTTCGACGAATCGAGAATATAGGACGACAACAATGTTTACTCCATATGTATTTGACAGATTTCCCTGAAATTTGGTATCCAGGGGTTTTCGTCGTCACTGATTTCGAAATTGATATTCAAATTTCAAAATTCAAGATGGCGGATCCAATATGGCGGACGATTTCTTTAAAAAAGTATAGATTGCTGTTATATTTTTGCTTCACCACTGTATAACTAAATATGTAATAGTTGTCTAATTTCTTAATGTCAATTATTTTTATAATTATATGAGTTTGGAAATCTAATATTTAATTCGTAATCAGTTCCCAGCTATCAAGTTTCATTACAAACCATAAGTAAAAGAAAAAGCTCGTCCGCCATATTGCATTTGCCATTTTGAATTTTGAAAGTTTAGTTTCAATTTCGTAATCAAAGATAACGAAGATTTTTGAATACCAAGTTTCATAAAAAACTATAATTAAAAACAAAAGCCGTCCGCCATATTGGATCCGCCATTTTGATTTTTGGAAACTGAATATCAACTTCGAAATCAGTGATGACGAAAATCTTTGGATATCAAGCTTCATAACAATATAGTCATTTAAAAAAAAATCGTCCGCCATATTGGATCCGCCATTTTGAGTTTTGAAAATTTGATTTAATAGTCGAAATCAGTGATGACGAAAATCCCTAATTACCAAATTTCATTGAAATCAGTCAAATACATATGGAGTAAATACCAAGCTTTATAACAATGTATCCATTTTTGAACAAATCGTCCGCCATATTGGATCCGCCATTTTGGTTTTTGAAAATTGAATATCAATTTCGAAAACAGTGACGACGAAAATCTCTGGATACCAAGCTTCATAACAATATAGTAATTAAAAAAAAATAGTTTGCCATATTGGATCCGCATTTTGAATTTTGGAAATTTGATTTAATATTCGAAATCAATGACCACGAAAATCCCTTAGCAGCAAGTTTCATTGAAATCTGTCAAATACATATAGAGTAAACATTTTTGTCGTCCTAAATTGTCGATTCGTCCCTATGTGTGCTGTGATCTGCTTGACTGTGCTGTGCACATTAAGTTTTGCAACATGGTGTATTATCTACATACATACAAATGTATATGGGCAAATCTAAAAAACAGGTACACTTTCAAAGTAGAAAGTAAAATTTTTTGATTTGTGGGCACGCCTTTTTTTTTATATATGATTCTATTCGTAATCTCTTAATAAATCGATAAATATGAGTGTAATGCTGGATTTCCACTAGGCATTAAATGGCAAAAATGACAAATGACAAAGTTGGGCATTAAAAAATTATCGTGTCATTATGTGGAGAAAGTAGTTATGAAGTTCATTTCCACATGACATTTTTTTAATGGCATAAATTTTTGACATTTCAGTGCCTAGTGGAAATTCGGCATAATTCATTTTCATCAAGTGCTTCAAAAGTTAGATGAGAAATAAACATTAAGATCGCTGAAATAGAAAACAAAAAATAAAAATAATTTCTGTTCAAATAATGCTGTGCAAGTTGTAACTTTTGAGCAAAGATTGTGAAAGTTGAACTCACTTAATAAGGACGTTCTAAATTCAATGGCATCCCCCGTTTTACCAGAATGCCTCCGGTTTTCGAGATAACGGAATTTTAAAATTTGATTTAATTTTAACTATTTTATTAATAACTCCCTCAGTTTTGAGGTTACCTTAATTAGTCCTTAAAATTATCGAAATAGGTTCACTTTAACATATAGCTCCAATACAACGGATTACTCAGACATGTGTTTTTGCGCTATAACTCTAACTTCATGTCTGAATAGTAAATTGTATGCATGCTATATGTTAAATTGAACCTATACCTGCTTAATTGGGGCAGTTATAACGCAAAACAACGTCTCTCATCAATCAGTGTTATGGGAGCTAGATGTTATAGTGAACCGATTCCGATGATTTTATGGAATAGTTAAAGTAATATTAAAAAACGGGTTTGTGCAAAATTTTAGTAAAATATTTTCAAAACTGAGGGAGTTTTTTTATAAAATAGTTAAAACTTAAGCAAAGTTTCAAGTTCCGCTCTCTCGAAAAGTGGAGTCAATCGGGCAAAACTGAGGACGCCATTGAATTCAGAAAATTCCAATTAAGGAAGAGCAACTATCAGAACCTTTGTCGAAAAAAAGTTGCTATGATACCACGCTCGAAATATTCTGACTAAAATAAGGAGCATAATTACAAGAAGTAAATCAGGGGTTTTACACACTTCTAGAGACAATTTTTTTGAAGCCTTTTACAGGTATATGTAACATTATCCGGATTAGTAGGTTCCCGGAATTTTTAAGGTCCTTTTCTTGACCAGAATTGGCTATATTTCTTTCTAATATATAAAAATCTCGTGTCACGGTGTTAGTGGTCGAACTCCTTCTAAACGGCTCGACCGATCTTTATGAAATTTTTCGTGTATATATGGTAGGTATGAGAATCGGATGTAAAGTATATTTCATACCGCTAGCTGTAGGGGGCGTGGTACCTCCCATACAAACAGAATTTTTCATAAATTGCATATCTCTGGATGTGTTTATGGAACAGTACTGGAACTTGGTATGTACAAGATATATAAAATCAGTCGCGTGGTCATGAAGAAAAATTGGGGCTATTGGAAAAAGGGGCGTGGCACCTCCCATGGTAGATTACTCGAAAATGGTATGGAGATATATGAAATCAATCCCATACTCTTAGGGAAAATTTGGGCCTTTTAAGCGCACTGAAACTATTACGTTTCTTTGTACACATGTACAGTTTTGCTAGGTTATTTAAGACGGTAATGGAAATATGCCTTCTGACAACCACCAAACCGTAATATTAGAAGACAAATGCGTCACTGAAATCATGAACGTGAACTGTTGGTGAAAATGTTAGACCAAAATGTTTCAATATAAAAAATTTATTTTGGGCGGAACGAAGTTCGCCGGGTCTGCTAGTTTTTTCTATAAATGTCTATCTCATTATACATATTACACCGCGCGATAGGTAATTTTAAACACAAAATCAATATATTCGCGAAACCATGGACCAAATTAAGTAAAATTCCGATTTTAGTTTCTCTCTCTGACGTCAGTAATTCAAAAATGATTTAAAAAATTCAGAGAAATGTGCTTAGAGAAGAAGTATGGGTATCAAATTAAAGAGGAAATCCTATAGAATTTAAACGGATACAATTTTTAATGCAGAAGGACTGCAAAGTATTGAAAATGTCGAATTTGGTCCTTCTAACTTTTTCAGCTTAAAAAATTACCGTCTTTGTGAATCCAAAAAATTGTATTTCTTTTTTAATTCTAAAGAACTTTCATTTTGCATTTGGTACCCATATTTTTTATTCTACACTGCATTGAATTTTTTAAATAATTTTTTGGAATTAATCTTATCTTTGAAATTACAAAGTCTTTTAAAATAAATCCCGATGTCAGAGAGAAAAAATAAAAATGCCACTTTAAATAAAAAAGTACCAATTATACTTATTCATTATTCATTTAATGGTAGGAGAGCATGTCAAATAATATAAATAGGAGCAATTTTTTCGATTTAAGTTGTTGAAAAGTAATGAATATCTCAATCCTGAGACTAATCCCGGGATCCCGGGATTGTAATAACGACATCCCGAAAATCCCGGGATCCTACTCAATACATATGTATTACAAGCGCTTATTACCGTGACTTTATATAGCACTCGATGAAACAATATTCAAAAGTAAAAAATATTTCGGTTGTTATTCGATATTTGCTTAATAATTAACTTGCGCGGTTGACCGAGCTGGAAGCGAATAATAATTAAAATTTATTATAATAACAATTTAAATTTAAAAAGTGCTGTATAAAGCAAACTAGTAGATTTTAAAACAAATGCGACTCCCCTTTGAATTTCAAAGCGTATTGAAATTTTGTTTATACATCCGTTTGAATCACTGAGAACTGAATCAGAGCGCTTTATACATATAACGGTTTAAAGAAAATAGTAGCTAGATAAGGAGATCAATATGTAAACAAACAAATTAACCCTTTATGTAGATATACATATGGGAAGAATGAAATACGCCATTAAAGAAACCACCCATCCAAATAGAAAAGAAATGTTGGATGAAACAGATTTTGATATTCTTTTGTTTTTATTCGCCGAAAGTTTTACGCGTTTAGTTTATTTTTTAAATATTTTATTCTAAAAACATCAGGGACCAATAAAAAAATTATTTAATGTTTTCTTCTAATTTTTGTGAATATTTCTTTTAAGAATTTGTTGATAAAATTTTTGTTATGACAATTCTCTCCCGTTTGTTAAAAATTTCAATACAGAGAAGTTCACTAAGAATGGAGGATTGGTCCAAATTTTGCGAAGACCTCGAAACGACTACTGAAGCCGCGCGACTAAGAAGGTGCCTCTCGAAAAACCCTGCTCCTCCCGGTTTTCTGGAAAAGCCAGGAGGGGACACACCGAAAGCAGCTTTGAAACACTACAACACCTGATGGACGTTCACTTCCCTGGGTGCGGTAACGTAGGGGACAGAGGCACTCCTGTGAAACAACACCCCAGTACCCACAGGCAAGGCAGTCCAGTTGAAAAAATCATCACTGCTGATAAAGTAGCTTGGGTTATCACATCCTTCCAAAACTATAAATCTCCGGGTCCGGATAAAATCTTTCCAGCTATGCTACAAAGAGCAAGCGTCACGGTAACCCCCTGGCTAACGACCATCTATAGTCTCCTTCTTAGCTATAACCCAAAGCCGTGTAGGGAGTAAGAGTCTTTCTCAAAGCAGGTAAGACGGGCCACAGTACTGCTAAAATTTTAAACCAATCAGCCTCTCATCATTTCTTCTCCAAATGATGAAGAGGCTTGTGAGTCTGCTGATCACTCAACGCCTTACTCCTGAGAACTTCAGCGAGGCCAAACATGCCTACCGCAAAGGTGGATCGGTTGAAACAGCCCTGCACGAGATTGTTGGGAGTATAGAGCAAGCACTGAACCAAAAAGAATATGCGCTGGCAGCCTTTTTGGACGTGAAAGGCCCCTTTAACAAAGTTAATTTGGCATTCATACACTGCTCCATGGAGGCCGTAGGACCGGATCCACTGATAACTCTCTGGATCGACAATATGTTGAGCACCAGAAGCATCAATGACTCCTTGGGAGCGGCGGAAGTAAGGAAACAGCCCCCTGCTGTGGAACCTCGAAGTCCGCCAAGGTCGTTGCATATGCGAATGACCTAGTCATTCTGGTCGTGGGGAAATTCCTTTCCACGTTTAGCGAGATTCTACAATCTGCAATTCACGATCTGGCAGGGTGGGCAGAAATAAACGGTCTAGGAGTTAATCCCACTAAAACCGAACTTGCTCTTTTCTCCAAGCGTTATGAAATAGACAAATTTCGAACTCCGTCTCTCAATGAAGCAAATCTTGAATTGTCAAAGAAAGCAACGCTTTTTGGGGTTATTCTCGACTCTTAGACTTTTTTGGAAAAGGAGCACCGAAGAGCGGAGAAAAAAGGCGCTCAATGCGCCTGCAAAGCTACGATTGGAAAAGACAGGGGGCTGCGGCCGCAGATAATACATTGGATTTATACGGCCGGTGAGAACCTATGGCGCGTTGAGATGGTGGCAGGCGGTTGTTAACACCAAATCCCATCTACACAACCTGTAAAAGGTGCAACGACAAGCATTCGGGGCGATTCACTCAACGTCCCAGGCGATGCTAGACATTCCCGCCATAAACCTATACGTTAGAAGTACCGCACTAAAAGCGCTGTACGACTCAATGCTTTAACAGGCTGCGAAAAGCTTGCACTATCAGGTCACTGACTTCAATCGAAATTTTGATATCCATTTTCCCGACAGAAGTGACTGCGAATTTAGTATTGCTGCTCAGCGATGATGAAATACCCATTTTCACGGACGGCTCCAAAATGGATATCGGAACAGGATCTGGCATCTTCTCTCAGGAGTTACCTCGGAGAGTCCTATCGACTCCCAGATCACCGCAGTGTTTTTCAGGCTGAGATATATGCAATCCACATGGCGGCAAGGTTGGTGAGCATGACCGACCTAGCTCCATCTAACCTTGCCTTCGTTGTTTACAGTCAGGCGGCAATCAAAGCCTTAGGGTCGGCAACGACTGACGCGATATGCGTTAAAGAATGCCTAAGATCCCTACAAGCTCTACACCAACAGTTAATCAATCTCTACTGGGTCCAGGGGCATGGTGGTGTCACAGGAAATGAGGAAGCAGACGAATGTGCTAGAAAGGGATCTGAGATGGGGCTCGGGGAAGCGATCCAGATCGTGAAACCTCCCCTACAATTTCGGTGGGAAAATCTGAACACTTGCATTGTATCGCGCTCGCTCTGGCCAATGCTCGATGAACGAAGAACGAGACGTCTATTAAGCATTTCAAAGCCAAACGTTAGGCTTCACATAGGAATACTAATGGCACACTGGACTATTGGCCACATGGCCGCCAGGTTCGGAGCACCGCATAAGGATTTCTGTTGAAGCGGTAGGGATGAGCAGGAGACAGAATCCGTCCAGCTCTTCCTTTGCGAGTGTCCAGCAGTCCGAGGAAAACGTTTCAAGTTTCTTGGAGACCATTTATTCGATCATATGTATACTTTGGGGTAAGACCCTCTGGTTAAAAAACATGTAGGGATAGGATTGGGGTAACCCCCCATTGGTATCGCAATGGGCCTTCATGGCCTCCAAGTGAACTCTTCGCAGAGCTGCCCGTTTAACCTAACCTAATAATAATAATAATAGAATGGCGCTTACACATATTTTAGTGGTTGGCCGTGCTTCTCCGATTTGTGGCGTGCGCTTTGATGTTGTTACACGAAGGAGGAGGGACCTACGGTTTTATGCCGACTTCGTACTCCGCCAACCTAAATTGTTAAAAATTGCTTCGACTTCCAGAACAGCTGCCGCGAACTCAGTCGTGGGTTTAATTAAGCTGCCATTTGAAATATGGTCTATCCATGTATAACTGTATCCAATCTTCTTGAATTCACTACTTATGTGTCTAATGGGTTTAAAAACAATCTTCGAACGGACGTGATTTACACTGATTTCAGCAAGGCATTTGACAAGGTATCTCATTCAACCCTTATATATAAACTTGATCGAATTGGCTTCCCTCCTATTCTTCTCAGCTGGCTTTCTTCTTACTTAGTGGATAGGAAACAAAGAGTAATTTTTAAAAATTGTACCTCCCGGCCAATACATGTCACATCCGGCGTACCTCAGGGCAGCCATATTGGTCCCGTCTTGTTTATTTTATTTATAAATGACCTTCCTAAGGTGTTGAATTACTCGAAATGCTTAATGTACGCTGATGATGTTAAGCTCTTTAAGTACATTAGTACTGCAGAAGATAGGGAGCATTTGCAAGCTGACCTAACCTGCATTTTCGAATGGTGTGAAGCAAATTCCATGTCACTAAATTTGAAAAAGTGTAAATTCATGACCTTCTCTAGAAAATCGTTCTATCCAAATTCGTATATGATATCTGACCACAATGTTGAGCAAGTGACCAATTTCATTGACCTAGGTGTAACTATGGATCCGAAACTAGAATTCAAGTCTCACATAAACTCTTGCGTGATTAGGGCTAGAGGATTGTTGGCTTTTCTTAAGCGCTGGGCCAAGGAGTTCAACGATCCTTATGTCACTAAAGTTCTCTTTACCTCTCTAGTTAGACCGATTTTGGAGTATGCATCTATAGTATGGAATCCTAGCTATCAAATTCATAGTGACAGGCTCGAATCAGTGCAGAAACAGTTCCTGTTATTTGCCCTCAAAAATTTATGTTGGGACTCGTCTAAAAATCTCCCACCCTACAAGGATCGCCTGAAGCTTATAGATTTGCCGACGCTTCAGAGTCGTAGAGAGATGCTTGGTGTTCTTTTTTTAATTAAATTAATGAACGGGATGGTCAGTAGTCCCTTTTTACTGAGTGAGATAAATTTTTGTATTCCTACAAGACCCACGAGACATTTTAAACCTATTGTGTTGAGTATTTGTAAATCAAACTTTGAAATGCATGATGCTTTTCGGTGCTTATGCCAAGATTTTAACAAGCATTATGATTGCATCGACATATCTGAATCGCTTTTTGTAATAAAGAAAACATTGCTCAACAAGTTAACTAAATAAACTAATATCTGCAACCGTGAACGAAAAATTACACAATATCTATGACTGCTTAGTACAATTGTAACGGCTTCGTATATTTCCGCGACCGCGTAGGACAATAGGAGCAGGGATCGGAAACTCGGCCTTTCCGACCTCGCCCAACAGTTCGTCTATAGCGTGGAGCGGAAACTAGGACTTTCCGCCTGCCTCACTTACAAAGTAACGACTACGGGAACATGGATCGGAAGCTCGGCCTTTCCGACCATGATCAACGGCCTGTAAACAGGGCGGAGCGGAAACTAGGTCTTTCCGCCCGCCGCACACAAAAGTAGACTGGAGACAAGGCCTCGCCAGCTACCCAAATTGCTATTGAATATCATTGTTATCTTTACAAGTTAATATTTATAATTATTTCACTCTGTAATGTATCACACATACTTAAATATTCTAAATCTTTTTATCTCAACTGTCTGTAAGAAAACATTTTTCTGTAGACTAAAATAAATAAATAAATAAATAAATAAGTGGTTGAGTTTTTTTCATACTTGTCTATTGCTAGTTTTTGTATGATAAAGTCGGCTATAATCGTACACCCTAGTCCATCTTCCTTCACTTCATCTAAGTCAATGTCTTGTGAAAGTATTTGCAATGAGCAGGGAATAAAATTACTCGCCTTGAGATGATTTTCACAGATACGGGAAGAATCTTCCAATTGAACACTGCAGCTGATCTCCTAAACAACTCTTCTTTATAACTTCGCACCTAGGCTCCTTAAAATATCGCACCATTTTAATGTCTTGCCTTTTAACACACACAGCGCAACGCTCGTACCTCCTGCTGCATTTAATTTTTGTATATGTACGGCGGCCGCTATGTGGTAGTGGTTAGCAGTTTGTGCTATCATTTCGCAGGGCCTGGGTGCAAGTTCGGTTCAATCCAACATAAAAAATTTTAAAAAATGAAAAAGGGTTTTTTTTAATAGGGGTCGCCCCTCGAAAGGCAATAAGAAACCTCTGAGTGTATTTCTGCAATAAAAAACAGCTTCTCATAAAAATACAATCGCCGTTCGGAGTCGGCGTAAAACTGCAGGTCCCTCTCCTTTGTGTGAGAACATCAAGGAGCACGCCAAAAATCGGAGGAGAGGCTCGACCAAACACTAACGTTGTGTAAGCGCCAGTCTATATGTACATGCGTATATATGAATCTGGTCCAAAAAAACACAATAAAAAAATAGAAAATGCCAACTTGAAAAAGGTCATTTGATGTTAGAGTCGGGGTTCAAAAGAGGCGATATCACTTCTACCTGGTTGAACATGCCTTGATCGAAACACAAAAACTTGATTTAAATATTTTTATTTTTCATTCTTTTTTATTTATATATATATATATTTATATTTATGTGAACGATTGTTTTTTACGAAAAGCGTAATTTAAATTTTTTTTTATGATAAAGTATGAGCACGAAAAATATTGGTCGCACATAAGCAAGCATAGCTCTGTTAATCATAACAGTAAAATAAAAATCGGTACACATATATGTAAAAAGCTGGAAGCATTCTCCACCATATCGCGTAATTTTTAACCGACTTCCAAAAAAGGAGGAGGTTATCAGTTCGTCGGAATATTTTATTTTTTTTTATGTATGTTACCGCATAACTTTGGACCACGTCAACCGATTTCGATAATTCTTTTTGCATCGGAAAGTTAAGTGGTTAAGATCCGATCAGTGGATCATGAGATATATATATATATATTTTTTTTATATGAGAGTTGAAGTCGGTTTGTTTTTTTTGCTAAAAATTACTTGTTTAGTAACAAAAATCAGTGTAGAAACGAGGACCAATGAAAGCAATCGATCGCGAGTTAATATTGTGCAAAAATCTGGAAAATCCCAGCATGTCCCATAACGACATCGCTAAAAAGCTAAAATTTCCAAAGTCTACCGTTACTTATGTGCTTAAAAAATACAATGAAATCCTGGACTTTCGGTAATAGATGTCGGCAAAAAAGTAAACATGTCGTCTTCATATGTATAAAAAGTACAGCACGACTAAGTTCTTACAAAGTGAATGCAGCTCCTAATCGCAACGATAATCAAAATTTGTTGGCGAAACAACGTGCTCGGAAATTGTAAGAAAGTCTTATACACAAATTTGGCTGTATTATTATGTATGACGAATCGTACGTAAAAGCCGATTTCAAACAAATCCGAGGTCGCGAATTTTACACTGCAAATAAAAGAGGCAATGTTGCAGATAAATATAAAAACAAAACGGTTGACAAATATTCCAAAAAGTTTCTAATTTGGCAGGCAATTTTCCAATGCGGTTTCAAAAGTGATCCTTTTGTAAGCACTGGTACAATTAACCAAGAAATTTATGTTAAGGAGTGTCTGAAAAAGCGACTTTTACTCTTAAACGGATTCATAAAGATCCATTGCTTTTTGGACTGATCTCGCAACATGTTATTATGGAAAAATGGCTTTAGAATGGTACCATAGAAACAGTGCATTTTATAGCAAAAGAGGTGAATCCAGCTAATTGTCCAGAGCTTCGGCCGATCGAAACCTACTAGGCCGTTATGAAAGCCAAACTTCTTAAGGCCCCCAGTGCATTTTATAGCAAAAGAGGTGAATCCAGCTAATTGTCCAGAGCTTCGGCCGATCGAAACCTACTAGGCCGTTATGAAAGCCAAACTTCTTAAGACCCCCAGTGCATTTTATAGCAAAAGAGGTGAATCCAGCTAATTGTCCAGAGCTTCGGCCGATCAAAACCTACTGGGCCGTTATGAAAGCCAAACTTCTTAAGACCCCCAAAGCTGTAAAAAAACGCACAACAAGGAAATCACTGAAACTTCTGTGCAAGGGCTAATGAAGGACATAAAGTCAAAACTTCGATCGTTTGCTTATTACAAGGAGAACTAACTTTTTTTTAACGAATTTCAATAAAACTAAATTTAGAGGTAAATATATGTAAATATCGTTGAATTCCATTAATATATTTATGTTTTAGAACGTTTTAAATGTGACCAGTTTTTTTCGTATGTAAATAGACTCGTTTTCTACATCTGGATACACTGAACGAATACAGGCCGACGTTAGGTCCATTGCCAAAAAACGATACGCAATTTTCAGTGAAAAATATGTAGTGAAAAGAAAAGGAAAAGCAAAAAATGTATGTCCCAGTGTCCTTTTCGACATTCTGAGCCTCCAGAGCTTGCTCCAATTATAGGTATTTACCACCTAATAGAAAAAAAGGCGGAAACTTGCTAGATGAACTTTATAGCATCGTAAAATTAAACATGGAAAACATTGACACATGGAGCAACAGAGCCTATTGAGGGTGTTAGTATAACCTCTACTGAGAATGATGGCAAGGTTTATCTTATAGATACAATATATACTACTGACATAAGTCTGCTGACTCTGGCAGTAGACAGCATTAAGTGTTAAAGAGCATCGTGCGTAGCTTTGTAACAGACAGCATGCAGTGAGCAAAGATCTGTAATAGACATAACAATCGCGAGGAATGTTTAACATGCTGAGTTAAAGAAAAAAAGTTGTGAGATAGATATCTTAAAAAACTTAAAACAATGTCAACGGATCTCGACCTTGTTCAGAAACATATGTGCAGCGATTGTACGCGTATATGCCAGGGACGTCTATTATCAGACTGGTTACCAGAAGTAGCCAACAAACTCAAAGCAATATTTGATACTGCAATGTGACACCTGCACATTTTGCGGCTTATGTATTAGACCTAAACACAAAGGTGCTAACTATGAGCTTTCCATTTAAGGAGAATATATTTTAAAAAGAACTCATGTGTCGGTCTGGTAGAGATGGTAAAATAGATCCGGGGATGAGAGCCCTCAAATCAAATTTCGAGCTTTGGGTTGGTTCCACGATGTAACGAACAGAAGGTGACGCATCCCGCAAACCGCTACTTTGGTTTTGCTGATTTTGACAATTCTCGTGTAAAAGTTAAACGACGCTTCTAAAAATTTAAACCCACTGAAATTCACTAATACTTTCACTTAAATCATAGTTTTTCACATTTCCTTTATTAATGGTTATTACAACTCATATATTATCACATCTTCTGACATTTTCTTTTACCCTCCTCTTCGACTTTGTTTACTTTTACACGAGAAATGACATCGCCGCCGGGTATGCGCAATCTTATATTCTATCATTCCTGCGTTGGTTCACTCTAAATTATGCAACAGGCTTGGCGCGAAGAAAGCAGCAAATTTGGTTACAATTATGAGGGCGCTTAATACATAAAGAGGCAGAGGCTCGTCTATGGATGTGAACGAGGACTGAATAGTTTTATTTAATCCATCAATCAAACCTTAATAATACATAAAACAAATTTTTAAATACATAACGTTCGTAAACATTATCATTTATTTCGACTATAGGTATTAGACGTTTCATTAATTCTTCGCTCGGTTTGATTAATTAATTAATTACTAAAGTATTGAATTATTAAGTGTTTAAAACTATGCTTAAATATGTTAAAACATTTACGAACAACTTGTTTAATACATGTTTATTTTTTTTTTGCTTTTTTGAATAAAACGAGATGTTTTGGTCTTAAAAACATGTTTTTTCAACTCTGGTTGCGACTTACCGCATCTAACAGACAAGTAGTACACTTATTTTCAGAAGTATTGCAACAAAAGCTTTAGTCAAAATCGAAAGTATGCGAAAAACCGTTACAAATAAATAAGTTAACGAGTCACGATGCAGCGAAACAAAGCTGCCCCCTTCCGCGGACCGCTAGTCCTCTTTTTATCGATTTGACAGCATCCACCATTTCGCTGACGTCACATTATTATTTTTTCGCAATGGTGATGAATATTAAATTTCCATATTGTACCAATTTGCCGAAAAGTGGTACCTAAAAGTAGATTTGCGTACCTAAACAGTAAACATGTATTTTTATGCGCATACATTTTTGGTAGTTGGTGGACTAAATCTTCCTTTTGTACCAAAACAATTTTTCTACTTACATGAAACAATATTTTACTACGTTCCAAATGTACCTAAAATAATGTGCTTGTACCGAATGTATGTTCAAATTTAAGAAGCTGAAGAGTAGGTACAATTCAACCTAGTTTTACATCACCAGTTGTTCGCTTCTTCCTCTTCTTCTTCAAAATTATTCTTTACACTCTCATTCTCAAAATAATGTGACGTCACACCCAGTTGCTCTCAGCTCGATTGGCGCAATCTTGTATTCTATCATTCTTGTTAACGAGTGTCATTTCCCCGATGGATTGGGTTATTGTGCCTGGAGCTCTCTCGATTAAACTGTAAATTATGGCCCGTTCTCGAGGATTGTGCTACTCGAAAACCAACGCGAAGTGGTACGGAAAGCAGAAAATTTGGGCGCTTTCCAAAACGTCAAAATACAAGGCATTAGTGTCTTTTATTTCTAAATCTCAGAAGATTGTAATGCCAAATGTGCACAACCACGACTAGAGGTGGTCGGAATCATTCCCCCGTGCATAAAATCACCCGGACTAAATCCTCCAGAAAAAATCCCCAAAAAAAAAATCCCCCTGAACAAAAATCCCCTGGACAAAATCCCCTCCAAACAATATTCCCC
>NW_016157091.1:820980-822024 GCF_001687245.7 Rhagoletis zephyria | reverse complement strand
TTCTACTTAGTAAGGGTTATAATCCCTAAGCGCGGCCGAAGGCCGCCTACGCAGAAAGATATTCTGCGCAAAAAGACTTCCGTCCCTCTTTTCCGGCATCACGGAAAGGAGNCAAGTTCTACGCAAAAAGACTTCCGTCCCTCTTTTCCGGCATCACGGAAAGGAGAATTCTACTTAGTAAGGGTTATAATTCCTAAGCGCGGCCGAAGGCCGCCTNTATAATCCCTAAGCGCGGCCGAAGGCCGCCTACGCAGAAAGAAGTTTTACGCAAAAAGACTTCCGCCCCTCTTTTCCGGCAAGAAAGAAAGGAGAATTCTACTTGGTAAGGGTTATAATCCCTAAGCGTGGCCGAAGGCCGCTAACGCAGAGTTGCTCTCAGCTCGATTGGCGCAATCTTGTATTCTATCATTCTTGTTAACGAGTGTCACTTCCCCGATGGATTGGGTTATTGTGCCTGGAGCTCTCTCGATTAAACTGTAAATTATGGCCCGTTCTGGAGGCTTGTGCTACTCGAAAACCAACGCGAAGTGGTACGGAAAGCAGAAAATTTGGGCGCTTTCCAAAACGTCAAAATACAAGGCATCAGTGTCTTTTATTTCTAAATCTCAGAAGATTGTAATGCCAAATGTGCACAACCACGACTAGAGGTGGTCGGAATCATTCCCCCGTGCATAAAATCACCCGGACTAAATCCTCCAGAAAAAATCCCCAAAAAAAAAATCTCCCTGAACAAAAATCCCCTGGACAAAATCCCCTCCAAACAATATTCCCCCGGACAAAACCACCCGACCGGCAACAAAGAATGGATAGTTCTACTTAGAGAGGGTTATAATCCCTAAGCGCGGCCGAAGGCCGCCTACGCAGAAAGAAGTTCTGCGCAAAAATTCTTCCGCCCCTCTTTTCCGGCCACAAAGAAAGGAGAATTCTACTTGGTGAGGGTTATAGCTTCTCAGCGCGGCCGAAGGCCACTTACGCAGAAAGAAGTTCTGCGCAAAAAGACTTCCGCCCCTCTTTTCCGGCAACAAAGAAAGGAGAATTCTACTT
>NW_016157091.1:820722-820955 GCF_001687245.7 Rhagoletis zephyria | reverse complement strand
TTCTACTTAGTAAGGGTTATAATCCCTAAGCGCGGCCGAAGGCCGCCTACGCAGAAAGAAGTTTTACGCAAAAAGACTTCCGCCCCTCTTTTCCGGCAAGAAAGAAAGGAGAATTCTATTTGGTAAGGGTTATAATCCCTAAGCATGGCCGAAGGCCGCTAACGCAGAAAAAAGTTTTGAGCAAAAAGACTTCCGCCCCTCTTTTCCGGCATCACGGAAAGGAGAATTCTACT
>NW_016157091.1:819977-820293 GCF_001687245.7 Rhagoletis zephyria | reverse complement strand
GAAAGAAGTTCTGCGCAAAAAGACTTCCGCCCCTCTTTTCCGGCAACAAAGAAAGGAGAATTCTACTTAGTAAGGGTTATAATCCCTAAGCACGGCCGAAGGCCGCCTACGCAGAAGGAAGTTCTACGCAAAAAGACTTCCGCCCCTCTTTTACGGCAACAAAGGAAGGAGAATTCTACTTAGTAATCCCTAAACGCGGCCGAAAGCCGCCTATGCCGAAGGAAGTTCTACGCAAAAAGACTTCCGCCCCTCTTTTCCGGCAACAAAGAAAGGAGAATTCTACTTAGTAAGTGTTATAATCCCTAAGCGCGGCCGA
>NW_016157091.1:818926-819603 GCF_001687245.7 Rhagoletis zephyria | reverse complement strand
TACTTGGTAAGGGTTATAATCCCTAAGCGTGGCCGAAGGCCGCTAACGCAGAAAAAAGTTCTACGCAAAAAGAATTCCGCCCCTCTTTTCCGGCATCACGGAAAGGAGAATTCTACTCAGTGAGGGGTATAATCCCTAAACGCGGCCGAAGGCCGCCTACGCAGAAAGAAGTTCTACGCAAAAAGAATTCCGCCCCTCTTTTCCGGCATCACGGAAAGGAGAATTCTACTGAGTGAGGGTTATAATCCCTAAACGCGGCCGAAGGCCGCCTACGCAGAAAGAAGTTCTACGCAAAAAGAATTCCGCCCCTCTTTTCCGGCATCACGGAAAGGAGAATTCTACTGAGTGAGGGTTATAATCCCTAAACGCGGCCGAAGGCCGCCTACGCAGAAAGAAGTTCTACGCAAAAAGAATTCCGCCCCTCTTTTCCGGCATCACGGAAAGGAGAATTCTACTGAGTGAGGGTTATAATCCCTAAACGCGGCCGAAGGCCGCCTACGCAGAAAGAAGTTCTACGCAAAAAGAATTCCGCCCCTCTTTTCCGGCATCACGGAAAGGAGAATTCTACTGAGTGAGGGTTATAATCACTAAGCGCGGCCGAAGGCCGCCTACGCAGAAAGATGTTCTGCGCAAAAAGACTTCCGTCCCTCTTTTCCGGCATCACGGAAAGGAGAATT
>NW_016157091.1:776889-818804 GCF_001687245.7 Rhagoletis zephyria | reverse complement strand
GCCGAAGGCCGCCTACGCAGAAAGAAGTTCTGCGCAAAAAGACTTCCGCCCTTCTTTTCCGGCAACACGGAAAGGAGAATTCTTTTCAGTGAGGTACTTAGTAAGTGTTATAATCCCTAAGCGCAACCGAAGGCCGCTTACGCAGAAAAAAGTTCTGCGCAAAAAGACTTCCGCCCTTCTTTTCCGGCAACACGGAAAGGAGAATTCTACTTGGTAAGGGTTATAATCCCTAAGCGCGGCCGAAGCCCGCCTACGCAGAAAGAAGGTCTACGCAAAAAGACTTCCGCCCTTCTTTTCCGGCAACACGGAAAGGAGAATTCTACTTGGTAAGGGTTATAATCCCTAAGCGCGGCCGAAGCCCGCCTACGCAGAAAGAAGTTCTACGCAAAAAGACTTCCGCCCCTCTTTTCCAGCAAGAAAGAAGGGAGAATTCTACTTGGTAAGGGTTATAATCCCTAAGCGTGGCCGAAGGCCGCTAACGCAGAAAAAAGTTCTACGCAAAAAGACTTCCGCCCCTCTTTTCCAGCAAGAAAGAAGGGAGAATTCTACTTGGTAAGGGTTATAATCCCTAAGCGCGGCCGAAGGCCGCCTACGCAGAAAGAAGTTCTGCGCAAAAAGACTTCCGTCCCTCTTTTCCGGCATCACGGAAAGGAGAATTCTAGCCAGAATTCTAGAGGCACGACTAGATGCTAGTTTTCAATAAGGTTACGCAAGTTGAGACTTTTTCTTCTAGTGCGGTTTGGAAATAAAATAGACTGATGTGACTGCTCCGCTGCTGAAAGGCAAATGGAGGCCATTTCGAGTAAAGTGTTCTATAATCTTTAGCCATTGGGTTATACAATAAATAGAGAAAAATTTGTTCAAGTAACGATCCAGCGATGCACTGGCTCAATGAACTGGCATGTTACTGGCATAATGTAAACGGGGCATCACATTCAGAATAATATGAATGAAATAAAAGAAATCAACTAAGAAATAAATTAGCTTTCGAATCCATTTCCCATTCGACTGAGTCACGGCGAATCGGTGCCAGATGTAGCTAATTTGTTCATAATAATAAACAGTAAAGTATTTTAGCCACTGTATCCTAGTAGAGGTGACCGCTGTAGCCGAGTGGTTAGAGGTGCGTTCTACCACTCCGAAATTCCTGGTTTTCAGCCCTGGCCAAAGCACGATCGCAAAAATATAGAAACATTTATTTCTTTTTTTAACAGCAGTCGCCCCACGGCAGGCAATGACAAACCTCCGAGTGTATTTCTGACATGAAAAAGGTTCTCATAAAATCCATTTGCCGTTCGGAAGCGGCTTTAAACTCTAAAGTATAGTTCACTCAAAATCGGTACGCATGAAATCAGTTATATCTCTTTAACAAGTTTTCAGGAGATAATATTCAATATCTGTGTTCATATGGAATAGTAGCTTACGTCGAAAGGCTGGCTTTAGTATAATACGACATTTGCAGCATACGATTGCGAATGACTCACTGGCGCCGAGCTGTTGAAGAACTTTTGGCAAATAAACGTGCAAGAAATAGTTCCGATACTAGCAGGTCAATATTCTTATTAACACCCCTATTGCGAATGTCGACTGGCAGTAGATAAACGACTATTAAGCGATTATCGATTAACGATGCTATTGCGAGTGTCGCTTAGTCGCTCAATTAGCGACTGTGAATACTTTTTAATCGCTCATCCTTCTATTGCTGTTTTTCAGTCGTTGGAGTTTGCGTTTATAAAATTTACGTAAGAAAGTGGTACTATAATGCATAAAAAGTAAGTCAATTGAACTAGAAGTTGTAAAAAATTGTGAAATATGCATATGTATGTATGTGTCTGAATTACAGGTCAAAAATTGTAAGCAACAAAAGGCAAGTTGCGCGGTTGGTTGTTTTGATGCAGGGGAGTGAGGACATATGCAAAGGAATTTCCGGAAAGAGTAGGGGAGAAAGCTCCGCTTCTATTGTGAAAGATATACAATACTTCTTGTGCATATAACTCCGGCTACGCCATCCACAGTGTTTTTGCGCAGAATCAACAGCAAAGTTTAAAAAACTGCATAATTTTTAATTAACTAGTGCTCGGAAATTTGAAATCTTTATTTTAAATCAAAGTTTGATTCTTTCACTACACGTGTATGTTAAAGTTTTTAAAATCGGGTCACGCGTTTGGACACAAATACCCAACATCATTATACAAATAACTAAACCGCACCGTATTTCTTAAACTTCCATAAAGTTTATTAATGAGGAAAACAGCTTTTCCTGCAAATCCTGTAAAACCTAAAAACGTGAAGCATCGGGAATGCAACTTCTATTCATAAAATTTACATACATATGAACATACACTTCATCTTCCAACTCCAAGGGCTCCGACGAATCTCGCAATTCCCTCCTTGCTTTAGCCAACTCTACTAATCTATCACATCAACTTCCTTCATCACTAAACCATATTTTAACTAAGTCCATTTTTTTTATTTTGTAATAAAAGCAATTACTTTAAAAATGATGTAAATGAACCACTAAAGAAACAAATGTAAACAAAGAAACAGCTGTTTACAATTCAGTCAGCCATTCACAATAGCGCAAATTTTTATCGATCAAGTTACACAATAGCAAAATAAAAGATGATCGACTCGATCGACAAATTTCTATTCTACTGCCAGTCGACACTCGCAATAGGGCCCTAAGTCTCGTCATAAAAATTCCTTGTCGTTTAAAGGATAAAGGGAATGTCGCATTATACTAAAGCCAGCTTCTCGATATAAGCTACTATTCCATACGAACACAGCTATATTAAAATAAAGGGAAAGTATTCCGTTATACATAGATACATGTTAGCGAAAGTTTCATATTTTCCTTGCGTAAATAAATAACATACAATTTCTTTTATTATAAAGCAATTTTTCTAAACATCCGTTCTAGAGACTTGATTAGTCAAGTTGCTCCACTAAACTTCTTTAGTTTTAGGTTATGTTTTTCAATTTGACATAAACTGTTGACTTCCCGAACTTTATTCCCATCATTGGCTTCAAACCGATTTAAAGTTACCTGTGAATAATTGATTTTCATTAAAACCAATTAACCCTTAATTAGGTGCATGGGGTCAAGGCCATTTCAAGTCGGAAAAAATATGTCTTGGAGTGCTCGCCATCTTTCTAGCTTCCTAACTTCCTGCGGGGTATGTAAATTAGTCACGGCCAGAACATCGGCGTGTACACATGTGTCGCTACTAGGAATGTTAGTCCCGGGATCCCGGACTTTTTAAGGTATAGAAAATCCCGGGATTCTTGGCAAGTAATCCCGGGATTTTCGGGATTTGGAATTTAAAAAAAAAATTGCGTTGTTAGTTTTTCACTCTGTCGTCAGGAATTCAAAAATGATTTAAACAATTTAGAGAAATGTGTTGAGAGAAGTACGGGTGTAAAATTCATAAGAAAATTCTGTTGAATTTAAACATATTCAAGTTTCTAGTGCAGAAGGGCTGGTAAATATTGGAAATGTCATTTTAAAATTTGATCCTTGAAATTTCGCAACGTTTGTTCGAATTTTGTCAGCTTAAAAATTACCTATTCGTATTGGTGAATCCAAAAAATTTAAATTTTTTAAATTCTAAAGAAATTTCCTATTACATTTGTTACCGATATTTTTATTCTACATTGAATTGAATTTTTTAATAATTTTTGGAATTAATCATATCTTTGAAATTACAAAGTCCTTCAAAATAAATCCTGCGGTCAGAGAGAAAAAAATAAAAACGCCACTTTAAATAAAAAAGTAGGTTTCAAACCATGGTACAATAATTACAGGTATTGTCTTCCTAGAAAGTTTTGCTTCACATCGAAATTCGTGCTCACTTATTTTCATTTTGATGCAGTTCATTGATTCTTTTACTTTTATTTGGCTTTGCTTTTTCTTTTCGTTCAATTTAATTTTTATAATTTTTCAAAACAAAAGTAAAAACGTTTAAAATTAAGTGAGCCATACAAATTTTTAATTGATTTACAAGCAAATATTTTTTTTTTTGGCTTTTGCAAATTGAATAAGTTCTCTGTAAGATGGTTTGTAAAAAAAATACGTGAACATTAGAGTGGTTCATAAAAACACTCTTTTTGGATATTCATAAACGCTACANCAAGTCGGAAAAAATATGTCTTGGAGTGCTCGCCATCTTTCTAGCTTCCTAACTTCCTGCGGGGTATGTAAATTAGTCACGGCCAGAACATCGGCGTGTACACATGTGTCGCTACTAGGAATGTTAGTCCCGGGATCCCGGACTTTTTAAGGTATAGAAAATCCCGGGATTCTTGGCAAGTAATCCCGGGATTTTCGGGATTTGGAATTTAAAAAAAAAATTGCGTTGTTAGTTTTTCACTCTGTCGTCAGGAATTCAAAAATGATTTAAACAATTTAGAGAAATGTGTTGAGAGAAGTACGGGTGTAAAATTCATAAGAAAATTCTGTTGAATTTAAACATATTCAAGTTTCTAGTGCAGAAGGGCTGGTAAATATTGGAAATGTCATTTTAAAATTTGATCCTTGAAATTTCGCAACGTTTGTTCGAATTTTGTCAGCTTAAAAATTACCTATTCGTATTGGTGAATCCAAAAAATTTAAATTTTTTAAATTCTAAAGAAATTTCCTATTACATTTGTTACCGATATTTTTATTCTACATTGAATTGAATTTTTTAATAATTTTTGGAATTAATCATATCTTTGAAATTACAAAGTCCTTCAAAATAAATCCTGCGGTCAGAGAGAAAAAAATAAAAACGCCACTTTAAATAAAAAAGTAGGTTTCAAACCATGGTACAATAATTACAGGTATTGTCTTCCTAGAAAGTTTTGCTTCACATCGAAATTCGTGCTCACTTATTTTCATTTTGATGCAGTTCATTGATTCTTTTACTTTTATTTGGCTTTGCTTTTTCTTTTCGTTCAATTTAATTTTTATAATTTTTCAAAACAAAAGTAAAAACGTTTAAAATTAAGTGAGCCATACAAATTTTTAATTGATTTACAAGCAAATATTTTTTTTTTTGGCTTTTGCAAATTGAATAAGTTCTCTGTAAGATGGTTTGTAAAAAAAATACGTGAACATTAGAGTGGTTCATAAAAACACTCTTTTTGGATATTCATAAACGCTACATCAGAATATTGTTATTTGTGATGAGAAAAGAGACACGTATTTTTTTATTTTGAAAACAAATTTTTTTAGAGGTCGCGCTGGTCGGTTTTTTATAAAAACGCTGATGCTCTCAATTTTTTTATTTTGTGACAGTTTAAAATGCAGCTAAAAATGTGGTTTTTACATATAATTACTCTGATATTATTGAGGATCATTCCCCTAATTACACACCTGTCTTGGACAGTTAGAATGGGCCTAGTTCNGTGACAGTTTAAAATGCAGCTAAAAATGTGGTTTTTACATATAATTACTCTGATATTATTGAGGATCATTCCCCTAATTACACACCTGTCTTGGACAGTTAGAATGGGCCTAGTTCCCGAAAATATTCTCTCGAAAAGACATTAGTAAAATTAAAACGTTGATACTGAACGATTTACGCATTGTCATGGGTTGGAACTTGTTACCATGGGGTTTCTGGGGTTGCTAATTAGGAATCTGTAGTCAGTTTTTCAAAATTCAAAATGGCGGATCCAAAATTGCGATTAATTTTTTTTTAATTATTGGATTTGCTTGAAAACCAGCACTCGATCGAATCTGATGTCAATTTTTTTAAATTCGAAATGGCGATAAAATTAAAAAAAAAATACTAAAATTAAAACGTTTATTTCTACTGAACGTTTTAAGCATTTTCAAGGGTTGAAACTCGTTTCCATTACGAATTTGTTGTCATATTTTCAAATTTCAAAATGGCGGTTAAGACTTTCAAACAAATCCAATAATTTTTTTTAAAGTTGGTCGCCATTTTGGATCCACCATTTTGAACTGTGAAAATCTGAAAACAGATTCGTAATCAGCAACCCAAGAAACCCACTGGAAACGAGTTTCAACCTTTGACAATGCTTAAAACGTTCAGTATCAACGTTTTAATTTTAGTAATATTTTTTTTTTAATTTGATCGCCATATTGGATTCGCCATTTTTAATTAAAAAAAATGACTTCAGATTCGTTATCGGCGACCTCAAAAACTTCAGAGTGCGGGTTTTCAAACCAATCCAAAAATTAAAAAAAAAATTAATCGCCATTTTGGATCCGCCATTTTGAATTTTGAAAAACTAACTTCAGATTCCTAATTAGCAACTCCTGAAACCCCCTGATAACAAGTTCCAACCCATGACAACGCGTAAATCGTTCAGTATCAACGTTTTAATTTTAGTAATATTTTTTTTTTTAATTTGATCGCCATATTGGATTCGCCATTTTTAATTAAAAAAAATGACTTCAGATTCGTTATCGGCGACCTCAAAAACTTCAGAGTGCGGGTTTTCAAACCAATCCAAAAATTAAAAAAAAAATTAATCGCCATTTTGGATCCGCCATTTTGAATTTTGAAAAACTGACTTCAGATTCCTAATTAGCAACTCCTGAAACCCCCTGATAACAAGTTCCAACCCATGACAACGCGTAAATCGTTCAGTATCAACGTTTCAATTTGATTAGTCTTATTTCGAGAGATTATTTTCGGGCATTAGGCCCATTCTAACTACTCAAGGCAGGTAATTAAGGGAATGTTTCCCAATAATACCAGAGTAATTATATGCAAAAACCACATTTTTACCTCAATTTTAACATGTCAAGAAAATAAAAAAAAGAGAACATCAGCGTTTTTATAAAAAACCGACCAGCGCGACCTCTAAAAAAACTTTTTTTATAAAAAAAATACGTTTCTCCTTTTTTTTATCACAAATAACAATAATTTGAGGTAGCGTTTATGAATTTCCAAAAAAAAAAAATTAGAACCACTCTAGTGAACATATATGGTATATGGGGTAGGGAAAAAGGGATATTTCCAGCAGTAAACGCTCTCTGATATTTTTTAAATAAGGCAGATCGGAATATGCGCTCTCTGGGAAGACAATACCTGTAATTATTGTACCATGGTTTCAAACCCATTTATTTATTATTTATTTCATGTTAGGAGAGCTTCTCAAACAATATAGAAGCAATTTTTTCGATTCAAGTTGTTGAAAAGTAATGAACAGGGAACGGATTTTTAGGACCTAAAAACCTATAAAAAAGGCAAAATAAAATAACGAAATAGGCTGGAAAAGGAAAAATAAAATAGCGAAAAAGGCAGGAAAAGGCACTAGGTATTGCAAAAAAGGCAAAACAAAATAACGAAAAAGGCAGGAAAAGGCACTAGGTATTGCAAAAAAAGCAAAATAAGGCACTAAAAAAGGACAGAAAATACGAAGAACAATCAAAAAATACATTTATTTTAGAAATGTTTATATTACAAGTAAAAAGAGAAAAACTATGAACTAGTTTCATTATATGAAAAATTTGTACTTTGAATATTTGACTATTTTATCCTTTCGAGTTTCTAACTCATAAAACTTTAATCTGTATAGTTGTAGTAACATTGAAACACAAGATGCATTTTGAAGTTTTCTGGCAGTATTTTCATTCGATTTTCACGAAGAAAAAGCCTTGAATGTACTAAATGTGCGCTCGACGTAAGTTGATACAAGTGGAGCCCAATTTAAATATGGAACGTTTGAAACGTTCATATTATCGGGAATAAGGGTGTTTTCCTCGCCCTTTACAATTTTATCCATACCCCTTATTGTCTCCAAGCCTACGTTAGCTGAGAAAACAGCTTTGAATTTTTCCAACACCGATTTGGCAAGAGGTCCCTGTGCTTCTATAAGCCGCATGGGCATGTGTATATTTTTTAATCTTAAAAAAAAAAATTGTAAATGCTATAATCACTTTTTTAAAGGTAGAAAAGGCAAAAAAGGCAAATATCTTAAAAAAGGCAACATCAAATGTGTAAATATGGAATCACATGGACATTCTTAATCGAATATACTCTATCTCTTTAGCAGAAAAAAAAGGCAATTTCCATAAAATCCGTTCCCTGGTAATGAATATAAAAATTCCCAGCATCCCGGGATTGCGACAACGCCACTCCGGCAAACCCGGGATCGGAAAAGGCTATTCTCTTAAGTCCTGGTCCCATGCGACCACTTACGTAATATTTTTTTGCGGAGGTAAGTTTTTGTTTTTGCATCTAAGTTTGAAGCTAAAGTTATGCTTTTCTTTCTTAAAGTTAACTATAATAAGAGCTTTAATATTTATGACAATACACAATTCGTTTTAATTATTTAGTCTAGGTTAGAACGTTGTCGCGTATACATAAATGTGTCGCTATTCTCTTAGTGCTGACCCCATTCGAGCACTAACGTAACATTGTTTGGCGGAATTAAGTTTTTAATTTTTTTTTTGTAAGTTTAAAGTCGAAATTATGTTTTTTTTTTTTTTTAAGTTAACGATAATAGAGTACTTAAATTTTTTTGATAATACACACTTTGGTTTTTGGTATTTATGGTAAGGGATTTTCTTATCAGGTATAACTTCGAAACCATAAGTCACATGAAATTGAAATTTGGTATGCAGACGTATCTATGGTAGGTGCCTATACTAAGGTATATATAAATGAGTTTGTAAAAGGGAACGTGGCACATCCCATAGGGGGGAAATTTTTTATCAGCTATAACTTCGAAACCATAAGTCACATGAAATTGAAATTTGGTATGCAGACGTATCTATGGTAGGTGCCTATACTAAGGTATATATAAATGAGTTTGTAAAAGGGAACGTGGCACATCCCATAGGGGGGAAATTTCTTATCAGCTATAACTTCGAAACCATAAGTCACATGAACTTGAAATTTTGGTATGCAGACATATGTATCTACGGTAGGTGCTTATAGTAGGCTATATATACATAAGTTTGTAAAAAGGGGCGTGGCACATCCCACAGGCGTGGACCTTTATCAGCTATAACTTCGGAAACCTAAGTCCCAAGAACTTGAAATTTGGTATGGGGGCATATCTATGGTAGGCGCTTATAGTAATGTATATATAAATGAGTTTATAAAAGGGGAAGCGGCACATTTCTTAGGCGTGGAATATTTTACCAAATATAACTTCGGAACCACAAGTCACATCAACTTGAAATTTGGAGTGCGGACATATCTACAGCAGGGGCGAACTTTGGTACAAATACATATCCATGGTAGGTGCTTATAGTAAGGTTTGTATACATGAGTTTGTAAAAGGGAACATAGGCGTGGAATTGTTAATCAGCCATAAATTGGGAATCATAATACATAATATAATACTCGGATATATAAAACTGTGTCTTACAGTCTTTCGACCATTTCGAAACGGAAAGATTAAATCGTTTTTTTATTGCCGGGATGCCGTTAAATGAAAAATGTTCATTTATAATGAATAAATCTCCTTCCGAAATAGGCATTCTACCGGAAAAGTGCAGCTATACTAAAACAGATAAGCGAATAGGCAGATGAACGGAATGTACCGTAGTAGACTAATTTTAATTTAAAAATTCGATCTATTAATAATGAAACAAGTATTTGTAGTACAGAAAATGATGACATATACATAGTAGTTGAAGTAAAATTAGTAGTAGTAAAAGTTTGGTTCATAAGGATGCCTTAATTTAAACAGAAAGAAAATAGTTTGTATTCTTTAATTTATGCTGAACCGAATATTTGTACTACTGTTTTATATTTTTTTGTTTACTCCGATCGACGTTGGGTGCTCTGCTAGTTTATATATATAAACCAATGAATATAACTTACCTAGACTGTTGCGGACTGGCGGAACCAGAAACTGTTTTTCGAGCAGATGTGCCAACTTCAAGTGAGCCTGGAATCGCGGCTAATCGTGATGGCCTTGTCGTGATTCCGCTTCCTGAAGCAACATTTGATGCAGAAGTTTTTCGCTGTGGTATTCGCGATGGTGGAGTTTCATCTATAAACATTTTACGAAAAAAATAAAGTTAGTTTAATATTGAACGCACAATATTCTTTTTGCTTAGAGCATTTTTAGTATATCCTTCAATAAAAAGTTCATTAAGGGATACCCTGCAACTATAAAGCCTGAAACAGGAATGACCAGAATTGTCGTATTCAGAGGGTCACTACCGCAGAATTTAAGAATTCCACCTGCAGTAAAAATTATAACTTCTACAAAACTAGGGGAAATACTTGAGGACCGTAACTTATCTATTTTAAAATATAGTTAAATCATTATTTAAAGTTAACTACATAAATGTTTATGGAATTTTTCGCCACCTAAGCCAATAAACTCAATGCACAACGATATACACGTGACAACGTTCGTCAGGCAGATCCCGGAGATCCCCGTATCAGGAATCTCAACACGGAGGTTCGGCAACTTGTGAACGTACATAAGCGGAAGAAGTGGGAAGAGCATCTGAAGACCTGTAAATTCTACTCTGGGAAATCTCTTTCGGCGACCGCACCTCGTCGGACCTGACAGTTTACACTGCTTCCACCGGCGGACAAAGCTCACGAGCGGCGAAGTGAGGATAGCCATCGGGAAGGCGAAAGTCTTCAAAGCCATAGGCCACGACGGAATTTGCATACTGATGCTGAAAAATCTGGTTCCTGCGGAAATGGATTACTTAACCAAGGTCTATGGCCACTCTCATCATACCAGACATCTGGAAAATGGGGAGAGTGGTCCCACTGCTCAAACCGGAGAAACTGTTAAACAAAGGAGAGTCTTATTGTCCGATAACCCTCCTTTCCCCTGTAGCGAAGACACTAGAGGCCCTTCTACTCCCGCACTACACAAACCACCTGTCCACAGTGAAGCATCAGCATGGGTTTCGTAAAGTGCACAGCACTAAACGCATTAAACACTCACATAATTCGTGGCCTTAACCGGTTCTAGTAGCGCTGGACCTGTCAAAGGCATTTGACACTGTCCACTCACTCCACGCTACTAGAACGCATTGGGACTTAAACGGTGGTCGGCGAATTATCTGAGTGGTCGACATTCGTCAGTAATATTAAGAGACAAAACTTGAAAACCGAAAAAAATTGAATGGGGTGTCCTATCCCCGGCATGGTTTAACTATTATATTTAAAAAATTCTTGCAATTACCTTCGACAGTCTGCTCTCCTTCTCGGCGCACACAACCGAAATTGTCAACAGAGTACAGAGCCGCAACAAAGTCCTCAAGTCGCTGGCCGGCAGCATCTGGGGCAAAGACATAGAAATGTTGTTGGCGACATACAAGGCAATTGGCCGGCCGGTTCTTAATTATGCAGTGCCCGTGTGGTCGCCGGGGACTAGTAGGACGCAGTGAAGCTACAAACTACTAGAACACGGCACTTCGGACTGCGACTGGATGCCTTCTGATGTCGCCCCAACACCACCTACACGACGAGGCCCAACAGTCAAATTCTTAAGTTTACTTCCATTTCGTTCGGTAGCGATTACCGTGGACTGAGCCATATGAAATGAAACAAGTAAGAGCAGCGCTGTCTTCGGCTATGCCGAAGGCTTTATACCTTTCATGAACTTCTGCAAATTTTACTTTGACAGATTACTGCTTTTGAATACATCTGCATACATCGATAGAGGAGTTACATACTTATATTTATAAAAAATCGCATCTAAACAATCAGATGTATGGAAGATATACCTTATATTAGCACCAATCTAAGTGATTTTCACTGCTATGTGATCGGTATGTAAATCGGTAACACACTTTATTGGGTTTAGTTTCCTACATAAAGGAGATATATCGCAAAAACTGGTATCTGAACAATCACTGGTATGGGAGATAAAGCTTATAAAGCAGAGATTTTGACGATTTTCCTAGTAGACTTTGTATTATTATTTATAAAATATCTTACGAAATTTACGGTTTTTAGCTGTTCAAATAAGGAGTTTTACAGTAAAATCCCATATCTGAACAATCAGATGTATGGAAAATACATATATGATATAGTCACCCGATCCTTGTTATTTTCACTGTAAATATTCTGTTAATAATGAGTGAAAATGGTGTGAAATTTCATGTTCCTAGCTGCATAAATGGAGGAGTTATAATAAAAGACCTCATATCTGAACAATCAGTTGTATGGGGTCTGCAGGTTATAGTGACCCGATCTTTGTTATTTTCACTGTAAGTCTTCTGTTGATAATGAGTGAAAACAGCGCGAAATTTCATGGTCCTAGCTCCATAAATGGATGAATTATAACGAAAAATCTCATATCTGAACAATCAGTTGTATGGGAGCTATAGGTTATAGTTACCCGATCCTTTTAATTTTCGCTGTAAGTTTTCTGTTGATAATTATTGAAAACAGTGCGGAATTTCATGTTCCTAGCTATATAAATGGAGGAGTTATAACGAAAAATTTTATATCTGAACAATCAGTTGTATGGGAGCTATAGGTTATAGTGACCCGATCTTTGTAATTTTCACTGTAAGTATTCTGTTGATAATGGGTGCAAGTACTGCAAAATTCCATGTTCGTAGCTGCATAAATGGAGAAGTTATAACGAAAAATCTCATATCTGAACAATCAGTTGTATGGGAGCTATATGTTATAGTGGTCCGATTCTTCCGGTTCCGACAAATGATTAATACATTATAAAAATACACCCACCTACCAAATTTTATCCGGATATCTAGAAAACTGAGAGACTAGATTGCATACAAACAGACAGACAGACGGACATGGCTAAATCAACTCAGCTCGACGTTCTGATCATATAAGTATACATTTTAATGGGTCTATCTCTTTTTGTTCTGGTACTTACAAACATCGGACCAAAGTTATAATACCATTTCATGCTCATGAAAGGTATAAAAAGTTTAGCGTGTGTATTTGAACACTGACGTTAAAACCAGCTAAATCGCGTTTTTTGCTTTAACTTTCTTATTCGATGTCCGATTTTCACAATCTTTATTTCGCCGAAAAGTGCGGTCAGGACTTTAATTTGCCCCCTAAAAGGTGCTGGCCTTCAAAACAATTTTGATTTATACCTTCAATAGTTTATTAATTTTATACTGTAAATCATATTCAACAATTCTATTGAGCTTGAGGCCGTTTATAATGAAAAAATGTTGTGGAAACACAAGAACAATTAACACATGGTAAATGTCATATCTGTTATTTAGGAGATCACCACATCTCCTCATCAGACTTCTTCAACCGTGGTCATTGGGATATGAACCAGCGATTTCGGATTCCAAGTCCGATGAGGAGATTTCGTGATCTCCGAAATAGCACCTATAACTTCTACCATTTTAAACTATGGTTTGTTTTCGCAATAACTTTTCATTAAAAAACGGTCTCAAGCTCTATTAAAATTGTTCAATATAATTTTTTATTAGGACAATATAAAGAAAAAAAACAAGGCGTGCTTCTTAAAAAAAAAGAAATTAACTAAAAAACAACAACTACACGATCAAGTCTAAATATCAGCGGAACAGTTTCCCTTGACTCTAGTTGGGTTGACAGCAGTGTTGCCGTTTTGATCCATTTACTTCAAAATTGATACGTGTTTGTGCAAACTTTACCTTATGTTTTTTCAACAATCTATAGTAAAAATTTGCACCCCGTTTTTTGTAAGCATTTGAATCTCACATAGTTACGTAATCCTTACCTAATTAAATGTCAGACCTGTAGCATTTTAATTATTTGAGCATCGATTCTCTTTATAGCCAGACATTGATCATTTCTGCTGGAAATCCCTATTGAAGGAGCTTACTCTTTGACTTTAAATAGCAAAGAAGGGACAGCTTTACTACAGAAGTATTTAGCCAAGGATATTACCCGACAAGTAAAAAAAAAAATACTTTTTATAAAATTTTTGCTAAACATAAATTCCACAAAGAGACCCAGTTGAAATTATTGATACGAATATATGTAACATCAAAAGCAAATCACCAAAATTTTGCTAAGAATCACAGTGCACACTTTCTTCTTTTGTGTCTAGTAGTTTTTTTTTAAGATTGGTCCGAAAAAATCACAAAAAAGAAAGAAACCAATGTAGGTATTTAAAGCACAGAGAAAAATATTATTTAAAAGACTATTTTCTCTTTGACGTACGTCAAAGGTCAAGTAGAAGTTGGAACTTGAATGACTACCCATTGATAGCTGGGTTATATATCTAAATAAGTAATATATTTAAAGACATTTTTATCAAATTTGATAAATATGATATTTGACCAGTTTTGTTACACAAATACTCCCACGAACACAGGCAAAAATATTGGCTTAAATTTGTCATTTTGTTTGCCATATACATATGTATGTATACGTTTTATCGATGCACTTGCACAATATTCGCATTCGCAAAAGCTCCGCATTAATTATTGCGAATGCGAAAGCGGATTCGAATGTTAAAATTAATGCGGAAGCTCCGCGGTTGCGAATGCGAATATTTGCAACAACCCTGATATGTACATATTAAACATCTGCGCAATTCCATTTAAACAGCCTAACAATACATCCGATCGCCGCGCAAATACTTTCCCTCCTTCACTCTCATCGTCCCAGTCAAGTGTGAGTAAGCATAAACCAGTTTCTGCACGCGTAAGTAAACTACCGACCAATAGCAAGACGCGTAGGGTATTTACTTTGCCTTCCGCAACTACTGCGCGTAAAAGGTATTTGCAAGTAGTCTACTCTACTGGTAGTACTTGAGTATTTTCGAAGAAAACATACATTTGTGGTATCTGAATAAAACTAAGGATAGGAATGTAGTGGAGCGATGAAGAGAGCGACGGAAATGCTGATATACATACATAAGTACACATGTATGTATGTGCATAGATATGTGCATATGTGCATAGATACGTATGTGCATAGATACATATGTGCATAGATACATATAAGTGTCCGCATATATTTTTTTCTCGTCACCTGCTCTGTCGCTTCACTGCAGCATAATCAAGTTGTGGCGAAAACCCTGACGAAATGCGTACAATTGAAACCATGGGTTTGAAGATTGCGCAAATTGATGTGAAAATTTCAATTGCATATTAATGTATTTATGTACGCATGTATGTACATTTGTATGTAAAAATGTTGTTTCGATTTCAAAAAATCGGATAATGTTTTTCTTTCGCCATTGGGTTATTCAGACAACTATAATCGTAAAATCCGATTTGTGAGTACATATACATATCGTCACTACACACGAATAAAGGCGCGCTGGTGTTTTGACGGCGAAAAAAGGCGCGTACAAAAATTTTGCGAAAAAAGATGCTTATGAAAAACTTCGGCGAAGTATGCTAAGAGTCTTTGACGCTGAAGTTTTTTATGCGTCTTTTTTTGCCGTCAACTTTTGAGCTCGCGTCTTTATTCGTGTCTAGTGACGATATGTACATACTTATATATGTATGTAACGCATCGCGACTGATTTTTTTTTATATATACATACACCTCTAATTTTAGTATTTATTTAAGGAAACTCAATGAAATTCAGAAACTATCACTTGCATTTGGTTTCACTCAATACCGATTTGAGCTGTCGCATAGTGTTATCAAAAAAAAAATATTATCAATGCAAATTCGTTTCTCTTCCCAGGAAAAACCAGCGTGACCGAAACTCCAACACAAGCTAATCTTTTCACATAAGAGCAAGCAGGCAAACCATTTGTTTTGAAAAATCACACGTACACAAAACTTCTGGGAGCATTTTTGATTCACTATTAGCAGGCACGCGTGACGGTCACGTCACTAAGAAAGTGACCGTCACTGTTCCTGCTGGGTTGAAATTAAGTTATATGGCTGCGTATGTATGTACTAGAGGCATACGCCGCCGAGCCACGCCGCCGTCGTCGCGGTTTTTTGTGATTTCTCACGCGCCGCCGCCGAGTTACGAAAATATCGGCGCGGCGGCGGCGTTCGGCGCCTAAGGAATTTTGTACAAAATTTTCATGATGTATGTACATTGAATTACATCGTTTGAAGGAACTAAAACTACTCTTATCAAAACACAATTTTACGAAATGAAAATAACATTTTTAAAGGAGTTCTTTTTTTCGTAAATTGGGCCACTGCACAATATGATCAGAATATTTTTCCAAAAATAGCGTAACTCGGAAAAAACATAGGTGACATATTTTCGATCGAAAGCGTTTATTACAGTTGTATTAGGATCAAATACTGGTAATCTAACGACTTTTTTTTCCACAGTAGACAAATCTTTTCATCTCAAAAAGCAGTTTTAACAGAAGCTGCCTCATTGCATCTAACTCCTCAATTGTTAGAGATAAAACAAAGACCAGTTTTATTTTTATTATTTTTTTATTGAGCTTTGTACCACGATTGTTTATTAGGAAAAATTGAAAAAGCAACAAAGTCTAAGCGGTAGAAGTTATAGCACTATTTCGGAGATCACCACATCTCCTCATCAGACTTCTTTTTTCTAGACTTCAGCAGGGATCGAACCTGCGAATTCGATGTTCAAAGTCAGAAGCGTTAACCACTGAGCTATGTATGTATTTTTCAATTTTTCCTAATACACAATCGTGGTACAAAGCTCAATAAAAAAATATTTTAAAAAAATGTTAACAAGCCACAATAACATTGACAAAGACAAGTTAAGTTTCCTGTGTATTTTTTTTATATTTTAAACAGACTTTCAATAAAAAGCAAACACTTTTTTTTGCTAATTTTTACATTTGTAAGGTATTTTATTATGGGGTCCCACACACGTATACAAGTACTAGGTGGCCGTGTGAAAATTTCGTTAGCATTCCTTAGTGGTGGCTAAACCCCAGGAAGGTTTTGCTTCCTCGCATCCAGGGCTTCGGGGCGTGGTGTAACAAAGGAGCAGGGAGCTTAGGAGCAAAGGATTTTAGCTGGAGCGGAGCTGGAGTAAAGAGCTAAACAAATTAATTGCTCTTAAGCTCCTTAGAAATGTTTTCAATATTTTGTTTTTGTTATTTTCTGGCCTAGTAATGATTTATTTTGAAATATTTTTATTGGTGTTCTTCCAAAAAATTTTCATTAATAACGGCCTCAAGCCCAATAAAAATTAAAAAAAAAGTTCAGTTAATAAACTTACTTAAATTATTATTTTTTTGCCATTGAAAAAAAACGGTGTTAAATAAATTTCCACTACATTTAATTAACTTAGAAATTTTTTTAGTTTTCTTTTTGGATACATATATCTGTATCAAAATGAAAATGTTCAAAAAATTTTCGCCTACGGTTTTGGCGGTTAGGGCTGGATATTTAAATAAATAAATAAACAAGTTTTTTATTGGGAGCGGGAGTGAAGCAACAGCGGAGCGATGAAGAAAAACCTTTGCTCCGAAGCCCTGCTCGCATCGCAATGTTTTGTACACAGGGTTAAAGGTTCCCCCTTTTTGGCAAAAATTAGTATTTTTTCATTACATTCGGTTCTCCTTAGAAAATTTGGCGCTTAATATTTTAGTGGAAATTTTAACCATCCATAAGCCATTTTTTTAAACAGTGGGTCAAATAAGCCCGTTCTGGTTCGAGTTGATGGGTCAAACTTTTGGAAAAAAGTAGACCAACCTTGTTTTCAATAGTAATCCGGAAAAAATCGTAAGAACTCCGTAATTTAACATAACGGTTTAAAAGATTATTGTTTTTAAATTTTTTTATTTCTTTAAATTTAAATATTACATACGGATCTGTAGAGAACGTAGAGAGCTATGTGTTTATGTATGTATATACCTCAGACCCTCTTCTGTTCGCCCATCCATCAGTGCCAGACACTCAACATTTTAATTCAAGTAGGGAGTAAAGTAAGGTAATTTAAATTTAAAACTAATTCAATGTATGAATTAAATAGAATTGTAATCTGAATTGGAATGGCGAATGCCTAACGCTGACGAGATGACATGATAAGATTAGTAGCCTCATGGCTCTTTGGAATCTTATGGGCAGTAGCGCCGGCGTTTCCAGACGCGCCGGCGTCGCCGCCGCCGATTCTATTTGAAGTTGACCGCGCCGCCGCCGCAAAGTCTGTCGGCGTAAACCTCTAGTATGTACATATTCCGAAATTTTTTTATTTGTAAAGGCTCTCAAGAAAAACTAAAAATTCGTATAAAATTACGCACAATAAATGGAAAATAAATTTGCTTCTATAAAAAATGTATTAAATCAATATGCAGCTCTTAAGAAATGCTCGTACATCTCGTCGCTACCATGTCAAACTATCTAATGTGAAAATCGGCACTTTTCAGGAGAGCAAAGAAACTGTAGTAAAAACAATTGTTGTCATCAGAAAAAAGTGTGGGATTCGACACTTTGTTAAACACAGTATCCTCTGCTTCCAAGAAGACTAGAAATTTGACGATTTGCCAACTTACGTATCCTTCTAAACGCATGCGCAAGGTATCGTAAATCAAAAAGCAGTTTTGCACGTTCGATGGTTTGACATGGTAGCGACGATATACTTATATCTTCAAGAAAATTTACAGCAACCGCAAAGTAATTTTCTAGCATCAGGAAATAAAACAATTTTTGCCTTATTTCCCATTGCTTATTTATACTATTTGTAACAAAAACAGTTTACTGACAGAAAGAAAAGGAACTTTGTTTATTCCAAAAATACAATTAAACAAACATTACTTATGAAAAGTCTAACAAAATATAGGGAAAGCGTCGTCTTTAATAACTGCTGAGAATATTACCGGAAAACCATAAAATCTTTACATGGAACCATGGCGCAATAAACAGGTGACTTTCTCGCTTTATCTTCTGACATTCGGCCGCCTTATAGACAAAATTTAAAGGCAATTTTTCATATAAGGCAGTGTCAAAATCTTTCTTCTCGCTCGAATTACTTCACCTGGAATAATTCCGCCTTGGCATGGAATAAACAAAAGTTGCCGTTCCTGTTCGCAGCATATGTATAACACAGAGAATATTTGTTTCGAGTTTTATCTTCAGTTAAAGTTTCTGCATTATCATCACTTGCTATATCCGACCTGTGGATTTCGTTTACGAAGACGAAGCGAGCATGTGGTACGAAATAGTGATTTAAAAATATGTAAAATTTTATCTACTCTCAGACTTCTAAATTTGAACACATACTCGGTACAAGCGGGTGGGATGAATTTCGTAATAAACAGGTGAAGTAATAAAACAACTTTCTCGCTTTATTTTCAGACATTTGTCTGCCTTATAGTCACAATTTATAGGCAAACTAAAAATAAGGCAGTGTCAAAATCTTTCTTCTCACTATAATATTACTTTACCTGGTATAATTCCACCATGGGTGGGGTGCATGCAATAACACCACACGTAATAATTCCCATTACTTGGACATTAAAAAGCAGTTTCAGAAGTGAACTAGTGTCATTTTATTATTCTTCTTTTTTCCAAACGGTTATAATGCCACCAGTGCATAATTGCGAAAGCAGGAGAGGGGGCGGGGACGCGAGCGCGACGCTGGGCATTTAAGATAATTACAGCAGGTTACGCAATTTATTCATCTAATATGTTGGCTCTAAATCGCAAACAGCTAACAACACAGGGGCACACCATCCTGACTGTAAACTGATCGGTCAATTGGAATATATACATCGAGTTGGTAACTCTTTTAGAAGTGTTTCTAGGAAGTAGTCCCTAAGGGAATAATAAATTGGACAGTTGAAAGGCAGATGCTCCAGGCTCTCCAAATGGCCTATATTGCACTGCATTTGGGTCTATTTTGTAAACCAGGCCTTTGATACAAAACCTTATGTGATGCTTCGTGGACAGGCCAACTTGGGCTCAAATTTTACTAAAATTTCGATTTACTTATTCATACCCTGTAGGGAAAACACGAACTAGTGAACCAGATTACTAGTTCAGTACTAGTCCTTTTTCGCCAAAAACGAACCAGTCCGATAGCAACTAGTTCCGCACCAGTCCAAAAGCAGTGAAATGTGGTACTTTCACTAAACTATTTTATTTTAAATTTTAAAAGCAGGGAAGGTAATCATTATGAGTAAAATAATTTAAATCAGCATTTAATCATTATTTTATGAATTATTATTGATTTTTATTTTTTCGCTCAAACGGAAATAATTACACAGGCTTACAAAAAAAAAAAGCTTATGCATATTAAACCAAACCTATATATCCCTATGTTATTCGACACGCTGAATGCGAATCCGAAGTCCGTTAGTCTCCCCCACGTCAGGTTCGTGGTCAGTTGAAGGTCAATTAGGGAAAAATTCACTGAATAATCCTGAAAATTCATATACACAAGGTTTTGCATTCGCTGAACCCGAATCCGAGGTCCGTTAACCTCCATAATGTCAGCTTCGAGGTCATTTGAAGGTCAAATAGGACATAAAATGTATTAAATAAAAATTTAAAAAAAAAATTGTTTTTGTTGTCACTGAAACCGAGTATGGAGGTCCCTTGATACCTCAAGGTCATCTGGAGGTCATGCCCAGGTCATGCCCAGGTCATCCCAAGGTCAAATTCCCATGAATTTTATTGAATTTTCAGGTTTATTCAATGAATTTTTCCCTACTTGACCTTCAAATGACCACGAACCTGACGTGATGGAGGCTAACGGACCTCGGATTCGCATTCAGCATGTCGAATAACATAGGGATATATAGGTTTGGTTTAATATGCATACACTTTTTTTTTTGTAAGCCTGTGTTATTATTTGATTTTTATTTTTGGGATTACAAATAATGACTATTTTATGATTTTATTTTTTAGCGCAAAGATTATCATTAATTTTGAGTTTTATTTTTTCCACTTAAAAATAATGATAATTTATAAAATTGAAAAGGCCATACAGACGCAACCTACTGAAATTTTGACCTGAAAAGTTTGGGTCTTATTCCTTTTATAAGGGTGCGGCTACCCCTCAAAAGGATACGTTTGTACTCACGCTGGTATAGTTTTTAAGAACCATTAATCCTGAAGGACAATTGAGAAAGGCAATGCAGTTGCAGAAAAAGAGGCATTTAAAAAACGAACGAATTCGGTTGTAACTTATTAATTTTATCTTTAAAATAAGCTTCTTCTTGCACGGAAAGTTCTTTTGTTTCTTTGGTAAATTTGAATCGAATCGGTCTACAAAACCTAGTAGAGGATGGCCGGGGATTCTTCCAAACAGTAATAGCTGAATCTGACATGCTCCATTTATAAATTAATTTAAGGGGAATATAAGATGTTACAAATAAGCTGTTGTCCTCAATTTTTTAATACGAAAATTTTTCTTTATATTCCATGTGCCCGGTACTGCCATCAAAACCCCACTTACCAATTAGAACAAAATAATTATTTGCATAACAACACCATCTTTCACGCTCTTTTGGATTCAAAAATTCAAGAAGTAGTGTGGTATAATAAACATTGTAAATTAATTTCATCAGAGCATTCTGTAACACATTCCTCTAATTGATAACATCGTTTCTTTGCTTCTAGTACTTTCTGATATGAGGGCATTTGTAAATTTAGAGTGTATTAACTCTTTTACAAGCAAGTACTGGTCAAAATGTCAATTTAGCCTCCGTAATTAGTGATACCATTTCGTCAGCGCTGAATTGTACAGAATAGGTGATTGTTTGGGCGGAATCACTAATTATCGCAGAGACGTAGAAGTATCGACCTTTGATAGTTGAGCAAACCTGCGGCGCTTAGTTCTCTTACTGCAGTCCGCAAATGGTTTTCTATACAATTGCTTGCTTGTAGAGGGCAAATCTTCATTACCTTTCTTTGCAAATGCAATTTTCATTTTCATTTACCCAGTCGCAGTATTTGGCGATTACTCGGGATTTTGTTCTTGTTAACTTGCGCCCAATGTTTCAAAAACCTTCGACAAAGGTAAAAAAGGCAATTTTTCAAACTGTCATTATTTTCATTTTCGCCAGACGGCAAAGCCGAAATTGTGTTGAAAAGGATTTATTTCTAAGCAACATCTAGGAGGGTTGCCATCCGTTTAATAAATTCAATTGAACATGAACATGGGAATTAGGAAACTGGAATACGTAGTCTGTCTCTGGGTTGTAGTCTGAAAATGTCTACAAGAAGGCGTCAGAAAAAATAGGTTTAAGAAGGCTTGACTTTGAAAATTTTTTGACGAGGGTTGCCAACTATTTAGTTATTTAATGTCTTTAAGGATATCCATCCATCGGAAGAGTTTTGAAATGCTTTATTTCTAAACTACATGAAGTAGGGTCGCTATCTGTTTAAAGTCAAACTGAGCTTGAATTAAGGGGATTAGGTAATTTAGATATGTATCACAATCGGCATCTGACGAAAGAGTTGGAGGCTTTTAGTTTGAAAATAATATTTTGACGTGGGTTGCCAACTATTTGAAAAGTCTAATTTAATTTAAATGTACACAAATTATAAGATATATTGAAATATGGATGTCAAGCGCAAGGGTGCAATGAAATCTTTAGTTCGTCCTTGTCTTTATCTTTATCTCTATCTCGGTCTATCATTATCTTTGATTCTGTGTATATCCTTATCTTTGCCTTTCCCCGTCTCCAGTAGCGTTATATTTTTAACGCAAGTACATATTTCCGAACTCAATCAAGAAGTTTCACATCAATTATTTGAATTTCACTTTTTAAAAAGGTGGCAACCCTCTTATATATAGTTAAAAAATAAAATAATCATAACCATTTGGATCGATACCCATATGTTATAACCCATATAACTTATTAAATAATTTTAATATCTTGAATTTAATTTCTATTATGTGGCACACCTTTTCTGAAAAATAAAACCGTATTGGCCTTCTACACACCAATCTCTTCAATTCCCGGTGCAGATGTGGTGACGGTGGGCTAAGTATTTTACGTAAACATCTCCGAACTCGATTATTTGCATTTCATTTTCTAATATTTGGCAACCCTTTTCTAAGAACCAAAACCACGTAAGAGCGATTCATTCATTAGTTAAACTTAACTGCAGAAAATTCCATCGAATTACTTGAAAATAGATAAGTTAAATCTCCGAACTCGATAAAGAAGTTTTAACTGAGAAAAAGTCCCATATGATTATTATGAGAATACGTAAATAATATTCGTCTTGAAATAAACGTCCCGAGGGACGAAATAAAAATAAAAAGCCCATAGAATTATTATGAGAAGACGTAAATCATATTCGTCTTGAACAACTTTTCCTTGTTCAGTAATAATTATAGAGCAATATTTAATTTTATTTCTTATACTCGTTATGGTCTCTGTCTATAATGCCTTCGAATTTTTTCGCTTCTTGTAGGCATTGCCGGTAATGCAAAGTAGAATGTCCTACAATATTTTTTTTAATTCGCTTCTTTGCTTCACTTCGGGGAATGCAAAGCAGAATGTCCTACAATATTTTATTTGTGTCGCTTCCTTGCTTCACTTCAGGGAATGCAAAGTAGAAAGTCCTACAATATTTTTTTTTATTTCGCTTCTTTGCTTCATTTTGGGGAATGCAAAGTAGAATGCTGAATCGTAGTCAGCTGAAAAATAGAATGAATATCCAAAAATCCTTTTTCTACCGTTACTTTCTGTGGAAATTTGTCTCGGATAAAAATCATGTTTTGCTTTGTTCAATTTGCAGCGAAGTTGAAGTCAGCCAATGAAGTGAAGTACAGGAGTGAGGAAGCACAATTTTAAGATTAATTAAATATGCATGTATGTACATACCGATTTTCAAGTAAAATCTAAATACCTAAATACATATCAGTATGTATAAAACCTGATTTATTAAAATTTTAATTAATTTTAATCTTTTAAGACAATATGTATTTTCTGTTTTCAATTTAATATAAATAGGCATTCTACATTAGTTTTTCTGTAAGGCATTCTTTGTTCGATTCTCTGGATTCTCATTATCCATGCGTTCTCCCTTCGTTCGAAGGTAATGCTGCGGGTAAGGGCTTACCGCCAATGACATGCCCATGTTAAAATAATGCCTTCTTGAAGCGAAAGGGTAAGCAATTCCCATCGCCTAGCCCGTTTCCAATTTCGTTTTTGTGGTAATCGTGTATTTTGCTGGGTATGTTCTAATTCGTGCTAGCGCACGGTGCCGACGCACAGTGTTTCGACTATATGGAGGCAGGTTGAAATAATAGTACACCTGCACCGATTTCACTGACACTTGACATGTGCTCTAGTTTTACTTAGAAATAGAGAATTATGAAATTTCGTAAAGATGGAATAATTGCCACGCCCTCTACTCTTGTGGGTGGAAACATTAAATTTCATCCGATTTCGATGAAATTTAGTTTGTAGTCTTTATTTTATTAGAAAACCCTACATATAAAATATGGGGAAGATTGGATCACTATAACGTCCAAAGCTAACAAAAAATGTGGGCCCAGTCATCAAATGTGATGGAACTTTTTTTCCTGCTTTCCACTCTCAGAAAACAAAGGTTATACTATAAAATGACCTAGGTGTAAATAGTCGCTTTTTCCCAATGTTTTGTGAGATTTTTTCATTGTTCGAAAATTTTTTTTCGCGAAATTATGCAAAAAGAAGCTAAAATCAAACATTAGGAAAATCAAAAATTACATATAATTGCAAAGTCGCGCGCAAAGATCAAATTATATATTCGAAAACTATATAAAATTCTCTAAAACATTCGTCTAATTTCAAGACCTGACGGACCGGTACTCACACATTTTTTTACTAATAATCTTTAGCGTCTACATTTCAAAGTAAATTTTTTGGTAAGAAAATAGGAAAGTAGCAAATAAATGATAAATACCTTCACCTGAATATTTCACGACATTTAAATAATTGATTGCAGTTGAAAAACAAACACTTTCTTTAATGGGTTAATCGCCAAAGGCAACTAAACTGATTAGTCGGTATCGCGCTCATTCCCGTATTTTTTTGGAAATGTATCGTTCGTGAGTAAATAATGTGACTTAATTTTCCCTCTCTAAGTCCAACCGGTTATTTTTTATCAACTGTCACCACGACTTTTTTCTACCTGTCTTCATATAGTCGAAACACTGTGCGACGTGACGTGACGGAGCGTAGCAACTGGTTTAACGCGTTCTAAAATGCTTTATAACTCGGAAAAATCAAAACAGTTCCTTTTTTATTAATGATTTCTATGAAAAAAGACCTGATCGATTCGATTGAGATGACTAAAAACCTAATTGGGAAAAATTAGAAAAAATTCTCTTTTCGAATTTTCACCATGAAAACGGGAAGCTTCTAGAAAACACATAGCACCATCGGATAGCCCATACGAAAATCTAGCGAAACCATATTTTTCGAATTTTGGTTCCCATTTCTTGTCTGATCCCCAATTAGTCGAAAAGTAGCATGTTTTGCACCGCTCATCGCCCTTGGGACATTTGACATGAATTGAGCCACATATGTATCTAGCTTACGAAGTGCCTGCTGCGACTACCTATCATTAAATGGTAGTATTGTCTGTCAGTCCATTATGCACTCTGCACCCTTTTAAAGGGTGAACACACCAAAACTGCGACACTTATAAATTACTACCAGAAACAAACTAGAAGGCTTTGAAATTATTATTTTTTGTATTATATAACTTGGAAGTTTAGATGTTATTAAATATTAAAATATTAGTTATTATTTGCTCCATACGCAAGTGTTCGATATTTTCATCGCACACGCGCCATCACCTTCTGCACGACTGCTTCATCGACTTTACGCGATGCCCACAACTATTTTTTTTGCACTCTTGGCTATTGGGTGGATTGCAGTCGTGAGGTACAAAATTGATGTTATTTTCATTATACCACGGCAATGTGTCCTTGGCATAGTGGTAGGTTGCCATGTCCGCCTAGAACAGTGGCCTACTCCTTATCTGTTGATAAATGACAGAAGACGCTTTTTGAGGCACTCATCCCGATAAACTTGATCATTCATCGTCCCGGATGGGAAAAAAGGGCTGCTCTTACGGCCACAGGAACAAATAGCTTGCCAAACCATATGGTTTTTTTTGGAAATTTGGACTTCATTTTCAGCTTACAACTTTCAGGGGCATCTTGACGACTTGCACCAGTATAAAAATCTTGACCTGCAATATATTTTGAATTTTTAAAGCAGTATGTTTCGTAGTCCATAACAATGCAGTTGTATTTTTTAATTTAGAATTCATACAACTTCCGAATGCGGGATTTCGCTGTAACATTCTACTTTGCGCCTCGGTCTGGTGCTGTTTGAGCTGTAGAACATCTCAATGAAGCTTTTCGCTTTACCTTTTGTACGAAAAACTGTGATCTCCGTACGGATTTTGCAACATAACGCGACAAAATCTTCGGAATTCGCGAAAACGCCCTGAGGACCTTCCGAGCACTGTTTTTATCACTTTGACCATGCTAACCCCCGCTCCCTGGTTTTCTCGTAACTGCCAGGACTTATTTGTACCGATTAAAACCCTGCAAACTGTCTATTAGTATAATCTTTAATTTTTTAGCAATTTTACGTGTACTTAAGGCCGGATGATTTATAAACTCGTGCAAAATGGTTTGTCTCGTTTCTAACTCGGTTGCCATTTTTAACTCAACTAGGAATCAAATTCAAATGAAATTTATTCTACGTCCAACTAACGTCAGCTTATGGTATTTGAATATTCAAAATATTGAATTCGTTTTGGGTAAGTTATAAGCTTCCCAAAGTGTCGCAGTTTTGGTGTGTTCACACTTTGCAGGCTAAGATATTCACTTACAACAAGAATTTTTTTTTAACAGTATAAAAAAAGATTCAAAATATTTTGCGCAAAATTCTTTTTAAACAAACCACTGAAAATTTAACTAAATACATAAGTACTATTTCTTGATTTTGTTTTTAACTTATCTGCTGTCTCCGCTTTACTTCTTACACTTCATTTGCTACTGAAAATTAAATGTGAATGTACATATACATTAGGCCGGGTCGATTTGTGGGGAGACAAAAAAATCGCCCATTGCTCTGTGAAAATCATATTCCAGGGATCAAAATAAGAAACTTTGCCGAAGGAACCATACCTCTAAAACGAATTCTGATGTCCCCCAATTTGGGTCGAACTTTTGGGTAGGGGCAAATTTTGAAAAATCCCACTTTGACCCATTTAGAGTGCTCCAATCGAGTCCAAATGTATGACCGACCCCCACTAACTTTGGAGGACCGACCCACCGATGCCAGTGGCACACCCCCTGGAACCCCCCTGGGGGTTCACCATACAAACATTTCAAAAAATCGCCGGTTTTGCACTTTACATGAAAAAATCAGCGAAATGCCTATGTTTTTTCTTTTTGGAGTTTATTTTTCTCTTTAGAAATTTATTTAGTCAGAACATATGTAAATGAAAAAATGAATTTAACTTAGTAATAGAAAAGAAATTAAAAAAAATTATTAGAAATTAGCGTTTTTACAACCCTTTTAGAGCCAAGGTATCACTGTGATGCATTTTCATGTCGTAAACATAGTTGTGTGGGTTTTTTATTCAACCGTTTTAAAAAATGAAGGTATCACTGTGACACAATTGCAAATCGGAAAATTGCTTGTGTGCGTTTTTTAAGACACAGCTGCATGTCGTAAACTTACTTGTGTAGTTTTTTTAAAGCATCTACTTAAGAAATGAAGGTTGTTTTTACAACCCTTTTTGTGGGTATTTTAAGGCACCTTCTTAAGAAATGCGCGTTTTTTGCAACCATTTTAACAATTAAGGTATCACTGGAATGCACCGCAACCCTTTTAAACAATGAAGGTATCACTGTGACACAATTGCAGATCGTAAAATTGCTTGTGTTGTTTTTTTTAAGCCACCACAAGACACAGCAGGTAGAATTGAAATTACCATTTCATTCTTATTACCTCGTCTCGTAGACCATATATAACGCAACAGTTTTTGTGAATGCATTAAGTCGTTGTGAAGAACTCAAAGTGTGAAGTGCTAATTTCAGATAAAAAAATATTTCAAAAAAAATAATAAGTGAAGTGACCATTCCAAATCAAAAAGTTAACAATGAATCCACCATCCTCTACACCGCAAGATGAAGCAACTACATCAACAACTATCGAAAACCCAATGAGTCATATACCCAAGCATGATGTTACTGTTTTTGGTGTGTCTACTGATTTAACTAATCTTAATTTACCAACCCATCTGGATATCTTGAGATATTATTTTTACTTAAGCGAACGTGCTAAAACAGAACAAAAAAAGTTTTCCCATAAATCATTCACTATTCAAGTACAAGATAAGTTGATTGGAATTTGGTAAAGCTTGGTATGGAAATAATGCTGAAAAAAGTGTATTTAATAAATTGAATAAATTGCTTGACAAGTATCAAGAGCAAATCAAGAGAAGAAACAACACCCAACAATTTTCAGAGTATGTAAAATCTCTGGAAACAATTTTTTACATTGGAACATGTAAATGCGATTTGAAGGCAGCTCCATGTGCATGCGGCTGGGTTCCCGAACGCCTCAAAGAGTTCATGCACGATCAACATAATCAGAGAAGACTAACAATGGATGCATTTGTGATGGAAACTGAAGATCAAGGAGCAACGTCTATGTCATCAATGCCAACATACCAAGATCCCGATGATTCAACATTCGCACCGCCACCGGTTCAAGAAGATATGGATAGAAGCACAAGTTCACAATACACAGAGAGATACGATTGTTTTAACTTTGCCTTGGTATGTGGCAGATTTGGTGTGCCTGACAGAGTAGCATCAGCATTGGGAACCGCTCTTTTGCAAGATTTTAAAATTAAAGATAAGCATGGGAAACCTCTCATCATGGATAAATCGAAAGTTCGCAGAGAAAAAGAGAAATGCAGACAAGAAGTGCTTCGCAAACGGTTAGATGATACCAATTTGTTAGCGTTTTCATTCGATGGCAGAAAAGATGATACTTTAACGATAGATAAAATTGATGAGAAGTATCATACTAGGATGGTAAAAGAACCTCATCTTGTTATTTTGAGAGAACCCAATTCTGAATTGATTGGTTACGTAAGACTGGAACATGAAACCGCTGAATACAAAACAACCAAATTAAATGGTTTTTTCAACGATAAAAATATATCACTGGATGCATTAATTGGAATATGCATTGACGGTGAGCCAACAAACACTGGCCCACACGGTGGAATTATACGACGATTCGAATTGCTGTTAAAAAGACCATTGCATTGGTTCGTTTGCCTTCTACACTTCAACGAACTTCCGTTTCGGTGGACGGCTTCCAGAAAATTGAGTTGCAAAATATGCCCCCTGCTCCAGAAAAAATTGAATTTTCCACCGATTCGAAGTACTTATACGACATGGCCCATGCAATTTCTAGCGGCGTGGTTCCGGTGGATCTGGCTAACATCAAACCAGGGAAAATTGTACATTCTCGGTGGCTCACCAAGGCCGCTAGATTATTGCGATTATATGTGACAACGGAAAATCCAGATGCAAATTTAAGAATTCTGGTTGAATTTATAATTAAATGTTATGTGCCAATGTACTTCAATATCAAGTATTACAGCTCTGTCGTGTACGGCAGTGCATTATTTTTCAAGTTCATTGGTTGGTCACGATTTCTAGAACCTCGTTTACGCAAAATTGTCAATCAAGTAATTAAAGATAATTCATATTATGCGCATTCGGAAAATATCTTGTTATTAATGTTGTTTGATGATAGCAAAGAAAAGCGCGACTGTGCCATCAAGAAAATTCTACGCTATCGAACCGATGTTGACGAGCCAATGGAACTTAGAGTTTATAAAAAACCAGATATAAACTTTAATTGCACAAGTTATACGGAAATGATCAATTTGAATGATATAAATATCGTATTTGAACCACCATTCCCGCGAAGCATTCCGTACGATACATTGAAAGAATATCAAGATGATCCACCGTTTAATGATCAAAAATTCCATTTAGTGGGGGTCGGTCATACATTTGGACTCGATTGGAGCACTCTAAATGGGTCAAAGTGGGATTTTTCAAAATTTGCCCCTACCCAAAAGTTCGACCCAAATTGGGGGACATCAGAATTCGTTTGGAATTTGGAAATTGGAATTTGGGGGGATAGATCCCCCCCTTCGTCATTGAACTACAATTATTTACTTTTGAATTAATAACACAATAGGCTCATTCCACGGTAATCGATACCGAATGAAACGAAAATAAACTAAAGAATATGACTGTATCCCTGTAGGGAAACGACCTAGTGCGGAACTGGTTCGGTTCTAGTGCGTTTGGAACCATGACTAGTACGCGTTAATTCTCTTTTGCATGCTAGCGACTGGCGAATTTAACATTGCGATGCCCTAGGAAGTGTCAATTGTCCCCCGTTGCATCCCTTTGGCTCTAGTTCCGAACCAGTTCTAAATTCGACAGATAAGATCTAGGTCGCTTTGCATCCCTTTTTCTATAGTTCCGAACCAGTTTCAAATTCGACAGATGAGATCTAGTTGGTTCTACATCCCCTTTTCCTTAGTTCCAAACCAGTTCCTAATTCGACATATGAGATCTAGTTCGATCTGCATCTATTTTTTATAGTTCCCAACCTATCATAAATTCGTCACCTTATTTCTACATTTCTAATCAGGGTTGTCGAAACATTTCCCTTCTATATTAAATACGATCGGTTGAAGGAGGAAGGACAATACAATCCCAAATGTTTAAACGCATTTATTAAAAATTTATAAACCAAATTAGTAGTAGTAGTAGTATTAAACTTAAGTAGTAAGTAAAAAACAAAAGTGCGTTCTGCTTAAAAGTAAAAATATTAGTTCACTTTGTCTTACTTGTCTAAATTTAAGCATATTGATTTTTAAGTAAATTCAGTTCTTTTTAAGCTTATATGTATATGAAGTACTTCGAAAGTTTTTGTCGTACTTAACTTAAATAAGATATACAGTCAGTCAATAAAGTTTAGGTACAGTGAAGTTTTTACAATACCGGCAACTATTTTTTAAATATTTTATTTTTCCCTAATTTTTTATAAAAATATGGTTAATTCTACACCAAAAACCCCAAAAATCAGAGTTCCAAACCTTATGCAAAATTAAAGAAAACTGCGAATTTCCATCCAAGTATTGCAATTTACACTCTTTAGAAAAAAGTTAAGTACTCAGTTATTAGCCCATTCAATTTTAGTATAACAAAGTGCAAGTTTGAGGTAGCTAGGACTTACCATTGATATTTAGCAATTTTTTTTTTGTTGTTTGGTAAGTCCTAGCTTCCTCACACTTGCACTTCATTATACTAAAATTGAATGGGCTAAAAAACTTTTTCTAGAGAGCGTAAATAGAAAGTGAATTATTTTAATGAAATTTTGCAGAATTTTCTTAAATTTTGCACAAGGTTTGGAACCCTGATTTTTTGGGATTTTGTTGTAGAATTGACCATATTTTTATAAAAAATTACCGAAAACTAAAATATTAAAAAAATAGTTGCCCGTATTGTAAAAAATTCGTTGTACCTAAACTTTATTGACTGACTGTATTAAGGTAGCTGTGGTGGATTGCATAAAAAACCTTAATTTGTCTTTTCTTAAAAAAAAAGGTAGCTCTGGTGGCTTGCATTTTTAAATAAATTTAGTGAGAAAGTGGTAATTATTTTGACACTTTTTTTTTAAATGCCTCTTTTTCTGCAACTGCATTGCCTTTCTCAATTGTCCTTCAGGATCTTGGCCTTTGTTTGTGAAATCACTAAGTATAATGATTATTAATCAACGCAAAAACTATACCAGCGTGATAACCGACGTATCCTTTTGAAAGGTAGCCGCACCCTTATAAAAGGAATAAGACCCAAACTTTTCAGGTAAAAATTTCAGTAGGTTGCGTCTTTATGGCCTTTTCAATTTTATAAATTATCATTATTTTTAAGTGGAAAAATAAAACTGAAAATTAATCATAATCTCTGCGCGAAAAAATAAAAATCATAAAATAATCATTATTTGTAATACCAAAAATAAAAATTAAATAATAATTATTTCCGTTTGAGCGAAAAAATAAAACTCAATAATAATTTATAAAATAATGATTAAATGCTGATTTAAATTATTTTACTCATAATGATTACCTTCCCTGCTTTTAAAATTTAAAATAGAATAGTTTAGTGAAAGTACCACATTTTACTGCTTTTGGACTGGTGCGGACCTAGTTACTATCGGACTGGTTCGTTTTTGGCAAAAAAGAACTAGTAGTGAACTAGAAATCTGGTTCACTAGTTCGTGTTTTCCCTACAGGGATTATTTCTAGTAAGTAAGAGTAAATAAATCTAACTTTCAAGACTGAAAGCCAAAATTTTGAAATTTATCTCAAAATCAGATATTTTTTACTTTAGGTTGTACCATTTACAAACCCATATGAGAGGTTAATTTTTTTCAAAATTTACAAGACTGATTTTCGTAGTCTATTACCTTTTTTGCATTGTTTAAACCGTCAGTGGAGAGACAAATTCGTTAGCATTGTAACGGCGTAATTTTGAAATTTTTCGGGCAAGTACTAAATATTTTATTATATATCGAAGCAAAGCATATTTTAATGTCACGCCCGTCACAAGATACACAAAATAGTTATTTTTTGAAGGGAAACACATCTTGGACAGTGTAAAAAAGCTGACGAAAGTAACGCTATTACACAGGGAAATATGTGCGAATTGCGTTTAAGTATTTATATGCTTTTATTTTCGAAAAAAGAACCGATTATGTTGGTCACGCCCGTCACAAGATACACAAAATAGTTATTTTTTGAAGGGAAACACATCTTGGACAGTGTAAAAAAGCTGACGAAAGTAACGCTATTACACAGGGAAATATGTGCGAATTGCGTTTAAGTATTTATATGCTTTTATTTTCGAAAAAAGAACCGATTATGTTGGTCACGCCCGTCACATGTCACACCCGTCACAATTTAAAGTTTGACAAACTTCAATAAATTCGGCCAGGGACTGCTACCGTTACTTATCAGCTAATCTGAAATGTGTCATATATCTGTTTGTGATCAGCGATGATAAAGCTAATCATAAAGAAATGTTGCTCGAGCGATGGGAAAACTAAAAGCTTGCTGTCACGGATAAAAAGATATCATTAGTTCGCTTGTCAGGGGAAAAAAGTATCTGAAACGGTTTTTTCAGGTAACGGCCTCGGTTTGACAGGTAATAGCCCCATACTATTTAAAAATAAGGTACTTTACAATTACTAAGACAAACAATGGAGAAGAAGAGTCCGATCAAGGATTATCCCGTCTTTAGGTGGCAGAATCTTGTATGTGTAAGTAAAATCCGATTTTTTCAGAAATAAAGTTAGCTTAGTTGTCTAATAATGTGTATTTATGTATTCATTGCCAACTTGTCACACCCGTCACAAAGTCAAGTCACACCCGTCACAGTTGAATTTGGAACATATAATCTATAATTTCCAATAGCGGCAAGCAACTTTGGCGTAAATGTTGAGAATGTTTATTTAACTATACAACGAACTATTTAAAACCATAAGCAGAAGACATAATTAGCAGAAAAACTCTGATGCAAGTAAGGAGTAGTTAATTTGGTTTGCGTACTCGTCACACCCGTCACAGTGACTAAAATTCAGATAACTCGTTCGGATTAAATTGTTATCTCGGAAACCTTTTACAAAATACTCGTTTTAAAGAATTTTGTATTACAGTTTAAGAATTAACCCTTAAAATGTTAGTTGAAATGTCACACCCGTCACCGTGGAATGAGCCAATACTATTTTGTCCTTCTGATTTAAAATTTTTGTATGTATTTCAGACGGATGACAAATTATCTTTTAATGAATATATGAGTAGTCCACTTGCAAACAGCGTTATGTGATTTTATAAAAGTAAGCCATAAATAAAAAAAAAAAACGTTTACGACAACAAGTAACATCCGAACTTTTTTATTACCTGAAAATTTGGATAAATAAGAGCCTAATACCATTAAAAAAATAAAATTGCAGTATGGTTGATTTGCAAATTTTATATTTAAAAATTTAATATTTCAAGTTTTGAAACAGTAACTTTTACATAGCTAGCTTTTTATTAGCTTTTCGCGTTCTCTGCTATAAGAAGATTAGTTTGCTTCTTTTTGCGACCTCTTTTACTACACGGTTAAAAATTTCGGTTTAAATTTTAAACTTTTTGGACTACATATATGACCAAACTAAACTCAGCTTCAAATACAAACCTTCCAAGTTTTAAAAAAAGAGAGCACATATGTTGGGTTTAGAATTTAAACAGTTCGATTTAAATTTTAAATCCAAACGTTGTCATAATCAAGAATACAAAATAAAAAATCTTAAATTTCATGCTGCGTCTGATGGGGATTGAACCCGGACAGCCTTGGTAGCAACCAATTGTATCAAGCAGCTTTGCACACTCAGCTACAGCCACGCATGTAAATGTGCTTTCCTATGTTGAGTTTGAATCAACACCACAATTCGCTGTGTGCAAACATTTTCTATTTCGGTTTAGATTTGAAACCAAATTTTCTATATACGAAACCTAGAAACTAGAATTAAAACATTTTGGTTTGATTTTTAAACCCCGAACTTTTTGGACTAAAATTTAAACCACAATATATTAAAAATTGCTTAAAACTATTGACTGGTTTAAAAAGTAGACTATAAAAGATTAAAAAAGGCAGTAGTCCCAGCGCGGTTTAAAAATTAAACCCAAATTTTTGGCCGTGTAGGCACCGAAACTACCATGTTTTCTTGCAGTTTTCTAAGTTCATACGAAGAGGAGACTTTTGAAAGTGTATAAATAAGTATTATAGCGACTCTTGCAAGAGTAGTTAATATTTCATGCTATTTTTTTCAGAAGATAGAAAAATGTTTCACTCTGCTGTTAGTGTACATGAATCCCACCAAAAACTAAAAACCGAAAAAAAAATTTACATAGCGCACTTTGCAAGTGGACTACTCAATTGTTGAATATGCTATCTTGTTTGTCCCTTCTTTTTATACAATTAAGGAGCGGCTGAATGGTTTAACGATGTTAGCGGTACATAATGATGTACCGATTACAACACAAGAAGTAATTGAAAAAATATGTGTTAAGCAACGAAGATTAAAAATCGCTTTATAAGTAATAAGATTTTGTAGACTTGAACATAAATAAAAGTGAATAGATATGCGTAAATATATAAATATGCAGATATATTCAATGTGTAAAAACTGAAGTGTATATTAACGAAACTTCTACAAAACAAAACTGGAGTACACACTAATTAATTAAAATGGTGTAGTAATTTAATTTTTTATGTTTAAATAAAGCATGAATTCCCCATGGAATAACCGAGTAGACAAAAAATATATAACCGTAAAAATAGCACATACATACATATATGAAAGAATGCCAACAGGCAACGCCGCTCTCCATTGTGTATCACAACTTTAAGTTATCGATGGAAACTTGTTTTTTAAATCCCCCGCCTTCGCCTAATCCTGGCTACGCCACTGACTCGTATGTATCATATATGAGAACGCACCAGAAAAGTAGCATTTACATATGCAAATACATATCATGTAAGAGCGCTATAAGTGGTTGACTCGATTCTACACATGTCTACCAACAGCTTTTAAGGACTTTTTCCTGAGAAAAATTACTCTAGCAATTATCAAAGGACACAGGAAATCTGTGTTCATTGAATAGAATTTTTACGTAGGAATTGGAATACGCATTTTACCGGCTCATAGGTAGTTGAATGATCAATTGAAACTGGATTTGACTTCATTTTCAATATCAATTCCAATAGTATGCAAGGGTGGCGGCAAATCAAGCCGTCATTATTTGACCTAGTCCTTACAGATTTAACGACATTTCTGTGATATTACGCATTATTAGAGTTTTTCTCAGGAGTAAGTAGCTTGCGGCGCACAGTGTTCTTTTTGAACACTCCATTCGAATTAATCGTATCGCTTTCGCAATATTTTAATATGAAATAAAATGGTTTTGAAAGATAATTTTATTCCATTTCATGGAAAAATACTGCCATTGACCCACAATTACTCCTTGCCCTTAAAAAAATTGGTCAAAAATAGTGTTCTTCGAAAAAAGCATGCAAAATCTACTGGATTTGTTCAAAAAAAAAAATTGTTTCTATGTTTTATTACACTAATATTATAGATTTTGAGACGAGAAACACGATTCCACTATTTAAAAGTCGAAAAAAATTATAACACCTCAATTCAACAAATGTATTTTCGGTTGCATTTTTTTTATTTGCATGCGCATTATCACAATTCTATATTACTCGAATAGCAAGTAATTTGAGCCATGGTGGAAATCTTTAGGCCCTCTGAGAGCCAAGTTATAAAAATTTTAAGCCAAACTTCGAATCTGCAGTTCGAGTTTTCAATCTGAATAAAGAAGAAAAAAAACAAAACTGTCGAATGAAATTTCAAAGGTAAACTTCAGAATCGTTATAATTTGGCTCTCAAACGGCCTAGAGACTTCTTCTTCTTCTTCTTTTTTGGCGCTGTAGCCGCCTAAGCGATTTTGGCCGAGTTAAGCAAAGCACGCTAGTCGTTTCTCCTCTGTGCCAACTGACGCCAATTGAAAATGCCAAGTAAAGCCAAGTCCTTCTCCACCTGATCTTTCCATCGCAGTGGGGGCCTCCCTATTCCTCTGCTACCACCAGCGGGTTCCGAGTTGAATACTTTCAGAGCTGGAGCGTCGGTGTCCATTCGAACGACATGGCCAAGCCAGCGGAGCCGCTGTATTTTAATTCGCTGCACTATGTCCATGTCGTTGTAAATCTCATACAGCTCATCGTTCCATCGTCTGCGGTACTCGCCGTCGCCAACGTGTTCTCTCAAACACTCCAAGAGCCGCCTCATCGAATGTTGTTATTTTCCATGCTTCTGCGCCATATACCAGCACGGGTATGATGAGTGACTTATAGAGCGTGGTTTTCGTACGTCGAGAGAGGACTTTACTCCTGAATTGCCTACTCAGTCCAAAGTAGCACTTGTTGGCAAGAGTGATTCTACGTTGGATTTCAATGCTGACATTATTATCGGTGTTAATGCTGGTTCCCAAGTAAACGAAATTCTCTACTTTCTCGAAATTGTAACTGTCAACAGTGACGTGGGTGCCAAGGCGCGAATGTGCTGACTGTTTGTTTGATGACAGGAGATACTTCGTCTTGTCCTCGTTTACCACCAGACCCATGCGCTTTGCTTCCCTATCCAACTTGGAAAAGGCAGAACAGACTTCGCGGTTTTTGATACCGATGATTTCGATGCCATCGGCATAAGCCAGCAATTTCACGCTCTTGTAGTAAACTGTTCCTGAGCGGTTCAGTTCTGCAGCTCTTTATTATCTTCTCCAACATNTATGACAGGATACTTCGTCTTGTCCTCGTTTACTACCAGACCCATTCGCTTTGCTTCCCTATCCAACTTGGAAAAGGCAGAACAGACTTCGCGCGGTTTTTGATACCGATGATTTCGATGCCATCGGCATAAGCCAGCAATTTCACGCTCTTGTAGTAAACTGTTCCTGAGCGGTTCAGTTCTGCAGCTCTTTATTATCTTCTCCAACATCAGATTAAAGAAGTCACACGAAATGGAGTCGCCCTGTCTGAAACCCCGTTTTGTGGCGAACGGCTCGGAGAGGTCTTTCCCAATTCTGACGGAGCTGGTGGTATTGCTCAACGTCATTTTACACAGCCGTATGAGTTTTGAGGGGATGCCAAATTCAGACATAGCGGCGTATAGGCAACTCCTTTTAGTGCTGTCAAAGGCGGCTTTAAAGTCGACAAATAGAAGGTGAGTGTCGATCCTTTTCTCGCGGGTTTTTTCCAAGATTTGGCGTATTGTAAATACCTGGTCTATGGTGGATTTTCCAGGTCTAAAGCCACACTGATAAGGCTCAATCAGTTCATTGACGGTGGGCTTCAGTCTTTTACACAATACGCTCGATAAGACCTTGTAACCTATGCTTAGAAGGCTGATCCCGCGAAAGCTGGCGCGAATGGCGGGGTCACCTTTCTTGTAGATTGGGCAGAGCACACTTAAATTCCAGTCGTCGGGCATGCGTTCATCTGACCATATTCTGCACAAGAGTTGATGCATGCACCTTATCAACTCCTCGCCGCTCGTACTTGAAAGCTCAGCTGGCAGGCTGTCAGCTCCAGCAGCTTTGTTGTTTTTCAGCCGCGTTATTGCTATACGTACCTCGTCATAGTCAGGCGGTGGAACGTCGACTCCGTCATCATCGACTGCGGGCTCGGGTTCTTCTTCTCAACAACTTTCTGTGCTTCTACCATTTAGTAGAGCGGAAAAGTGTTCCCTCCATAATTTAAGTACGCTCTGGACATCAGTTACCAGGTCGCCATTATTGTTCTTACAGGAGTACGCCCCGGTCTTGAAACCTTCCGTAAGTCGCCTAACTCTCTGGTAAAATTTTCGGGCATTGCGGCAAATACGTCTCGCTTCCCTCTTCAGATCCCTATAGCGGTCCCACATAGCGCGTGTTGCGCCCGATCGCAGCGTGGCCCTGTAGGCGGCATCTTTTTTCTCTGCAGCTTCCTGACACTCCTCATCGTACCAGTTCTTTCGGGCTCGCTGAAATCCGACTACTTCTTCGGTGGCGGTACTTAATGTGCGGGAAATGTGGTTCCACTGCTCGCATATGTCGGTTTGTTGAAGAGTGCTCTCTGAGAGCAGGTGTGAAAGTCGAGTAGCGAAAGCGTTGGCTGTCTGTTGTGATTGCAGCTTTTCGACGTTAAGCTTTCCTTGCATATTTGGGCCCACATTTTTTGTTTCACAGAGGCGGGTGCGTATCTTGGCTGCAACAAGATAGTGGTCCGAGTCGATGTTTGGGCCTCGGAGTGTGCGTACGTCTAAAACACTGGAAGCGTGCCTTCCGTCTATCACAACATGATCGATTTGGTTTCTCGTTTTTCGATCCGGAGACAGCCACGTAGCTTGATGGATCTTTTTATGCATGAACCTAGTACTGCATACTACCATGTTTCGGGCCCGGCGAAGTCGATCAGCCTCAATCCGTGGTCGGACGTTTTGTCGTGGAGGCTGAATTTTCCGACGGTGGTTCCAAAGATCCCTTCCTTGCCTACCCTGGCATTGAAGTCGCCAAGCACGATTTTGATATCATGCGTACGTAGAGACTTCTACCTTGCCTCAAATTAAAAATCTTGAATAGCACTACAGCGAACTTGTTATTCGAGTGATATAAAATTGTGAGAAGGATGCACAGCTGCATGCAAATAAAAAAGTAATGCAATCAAAAATGCTTTTCTTGAATTGAGGTGTTAAATTTTTTTTTTTGGTTTTTGAACAGTGGAATCGTGTTTCTCGTCTCAAAATCTATAGTATTAGTGTAATAAGACATACAAAATTTTTGTTTGGAACAAATTCGGTGGAGTTTGCATGTTTTTGTTTCGAAGAACACTATTTTTGAAAAATTTGTTTAAGGTCCAGGAGTGGGTCAAAGGCAGAATTTTTCCGTGAAAGGGAAAAAAATTAACTTTCAAAAACATTTTTTTTCATATTAAAATATTGCTTCTGTCGAAAGCATTGCGATTAATTCACAAGGAGTGTTCACAAAGCACAAAGTGCGGCGTCGTGCGATGGAGAGTGATTAGTACAAGAATACTTTGTACACTTTAAACTAATAGCAAGACAAATTTCGGCTGCGTCCATGTCGTCAATCCGCCATATACTGAACGCTTCGCACTGGCAGATCGCTATAAAAGTTGCCGGAAAAGGTAGTAAACCTACCTAGATTTTGCTAAAATTAGCTATGACTCAAATACTTTCACTAAGAAAGGAACAAGTATAAAAGCTGGAGAAAATTGGCAAACTGTAACGCCCCCTACACTTGGGGCGGATATGGTAAATGTTATCCATTCCAATGAAATTCGGTTTGTAACTTGTATTAAGCTAGGAAGACATACTCACATCTGAAATATACGGCCCTATGCTAAATGTCGTCATCGTCATCGTCGACGATCATCAACGTATCAGTAAAATGGCTGATGCCAACAGTCAACATTCAGCATAGGACCGATAGTAAAAATCGGTCAACTGCCATGCCCACTAGCTATCCGAATTTTGTATTCTAACTGGCAAAAAGTAGTATATATTTAGGATTATCTAATAAAACCAAATATCAATGAGATCGGATTAAATTTAATGTGTCCACCCACAAGAGTGGTGGGCGTGGCAATTATCACATCTTTACCAAATTTCATAATTCGCTATACCTTTATATGCGCTTTTAAAGTCTGGGTTGCATGCCACCTTACGTACGTCCACGTTTCGTTACGTTTCTTCTCCATACCTACATGTACATATGTATAACCAAATAAGTTTTGCTTGTATGTGCATCTTATTAAAATATATGCATACTAAAGGGTTGCAGGAATCAGCTCATGTTCTGAATGTACCGCAGAATTCATAAATTCATCTCATAACTAGAGTCTAGCGCCGATGCTAAGCTGAAACTAGTTGAATGAAGATACTAAGAGGACATACGAATTCTTGTCTTTCACTAGCGGGTAAACTCGTTCATTCATACCATAAACAAGCGAAACTCACATTGACACCACCAACCAGTTGAGTGATTCAAACTCATTTTTATGTGAATTCATTATTTTTCGAATTCTATTAAGGGGATTGGTGCACCTATGGTTTTCAGCTAAGCAAGCAAATAAAGAAGAGAATAAACGGAAGGGTTTTCCCCACCAACATGTTTGCCTGCATAGTACCGACCGTAGATGCTTGGTCGATATATGTTAGTAAATATTTGAATTTGTCATTTGGTTTGTGAGTATGGCGATAAAACGAAGTAGAATTATTCGGCAGCTATTTATTTTAATATGGGGAACATGGCAGACATTTTGCGTAATTGGCAAATTGTTGCTCTCATAAAGCAGCTGCACTGTCAGGTGCGGCGTTTATACCTTTCATAATACTACTTTATATGAGGCATTTCATGTCACCGCGGCCACCTCTGTGTGCGACCTCTATAGATTTGGATGAAAGTTGAAGAGATTGAAGGTCTAGGTGACATGAAGCAATATTAAACGCTTTTATTACTATAAGAACTAAAAAGAAAAACAATATTTATTGATTTAAAGATTCGTTAAATAAGGATATGAGGTTCCCTAACTTGAAGTTATTTAAACTTTTAAACTAGCTTAAAATAAGATAAAAGTAATTGGCACGTAGCCATAGTCGAAATAAAGTACACTGAAAAGTTAGTTGCAGTTATTTTTACAGGCAACCCATTGGTAGAGGGGTTCGGGTGTACGAATTTGTTGTAACATCAGGAGTTGAATACTTGCTCTAGCTGCCAGTCTCTTAAAATGTCCTCCAATCACGTCGTAAGCAGATTTCCCATGCGAACTTGCAAGAAAGTTCAATTCTGCCATTTCCTTGAAGGGATTTTCATGATTTCAGACCTTTAGTAAAGTTAATACGATTTATTCATATTGTTTTTGTTATTTACACACCTTTCCTCTTTCAAAAATATACAATTTCATTAATATAATAAATGCACAATTAAAAATTAAAGCCCATAATAAGCCGGAAGAAATACATTTTGTTTCACTAAGCTGCGTTAAAAGGTTTCCAAGATACGGCACTTTAAAGAAAGGTATTTATGACGTTTTCTTAAGGTTCAAGTCCCGTGTAAATAGGCAACCCTACGTCATATCGGCAAAATATGCTGTACTTAAAGTGTGTTTGCATTGTTCAACTTTGCGTTCAACATTTGCGTTCAACTCAGCGCAGGGTTGCACGAAAAAAAAGTTGAATGGCTAAAAATATCAAAATATGAAGAAATATCAAAATATTCGCCATAAAAAGGTGTTTGCATTGTTCAACTTTGCATTCAACTTTTGGTTGAATGGCCTTTCAACTAATCGCTTTCAACAAAGTTGGTCGCCAGCCAACATTTAGCCATTCAACTTTTTTTTCGTGCAACCCTGCGTTGAGTTGAACGCAATTGTTGAACGCAAAGTTGAATAAT
>NW_016157091.1:703252-776864 GCF_001687245.7 Rhagoletis zephyria | reverse complement strand
CTTCATATTTTGATATTTTTAGCCATTCAACTTTTTTTTCGTGCAACCCTGCGCTGAGTTGAACGCAAATGTTGAACGCAAAGTTGAACAATGCAAACACACTTTAAGTACAGCATATTTTGCCGATATGACGTAGGGTTGCCTATTTACACGGGACTTGAACCTTAAGAAAACGTCATAAATACCTTTCTTTAAAGTGCCGTATCTTGGAAACCTTTTAACGCAGCTTAGTGAAACAAAATGTATTTCTTCCGGCTTATTATGGGCTTTAATTTTTAATTGTGCATTTATTATATTAATGAAATTGTATATTTTTGAAAGAGGAAAGGTGTGTAAATAACAAAAACAATATGAATAAATCGTATTAACTTTACTAAAGGTCTGAAATCATGAAAATCCCTTCAAGGAAATGGCAGAATTGAACTTTCTTGCAAGTTCGCATGGGAAATCTGCTTACGACGTGATTGGAGGACATTTTAAGAGACTGGCAGCTAGAGCAAGTATTCAACTCCTGATGTTACAACAAATTCGTACACCCGAACCCCTCTACCAATGGGTTGCCTGTAAAAATAACTGCAACTAACTTTTCAGTGTACTTTATTTCGACTATGGCTACGTGCCAATTACTTTTATCTTATTTTAAGCTAGTTTAAAAGTTTAAATAACTTCAAGTTAGGGAACCTCATATCCTTATTTAACGAATCTTTAAATCAATAAATATTGTTTTTCTTTTTAGTTCTTATAGTAATAAAAGCGTTTAATATTGCTTCATGTCACCTAGACCTTCAATCTCTTCAACTTTCATCCAAATCTATAGAGGTCGCACACAGAGGTGGCCGCGGTGACATGAAATGCCTCATATAAAGTAGTATTATAAAGGTATAAACGCCGCACCTGACAGTGCAGCTGCTTTATGAGAGCAACAATTTGCCAATTACGCAAAATGTCTGCCATGTTCCCCATATTAAAATAAATAGCTGCCGAATAATTCTACTTCGTTTTATCGCCATACTCACAAACCAAATGACAAATTCAAATATTTACTAACATATATCGACCAAGCATCTACGGTCGGTACTATGCAGGCAAACATGTTGGTGGGGAAAACCCTTCCGTTTATTCTCTTCTTTATTTGCTTGCTTAGCTGAAAACCATAGGTGCACCAATCCCCTTAATAGAATTCGAAAAATAATGAATTCACATAAAAATGAGTTTGAATCACTCAACTGGTTGGTGGTGTCAATGTGAGTTTCGCTTGTTTATGGTATGAATGAACGAGTTTACCCGCTAGTGAAAGACAAGAATTCGTATGTCCTCTTAGTATCTTCATTCAACTAGTTTCAGCTTAGCATCGGCGCTAGACTCTAGTTATGAGATGAATTTATGAATTCTGCGGTACATTCAGAACATGAGCTGATTCCTGCAACCCTTTAGTATGCATATATTTTAATAAGATGCACATACAAGCAAAACTTATTTGGTTATACATATGTACATGTAGGTATGGAGAAGAAACGTAACGAAACGTGGACGTACGTAAGGTGGCATGCAACCCAGACTTTAAAAGCGCATATAAAGGTATAGGAATTATGAAATTTGGTAAAGATGGGATAATTGCCACGCCCACCACTCTTGTGGGTGGACACATTAAATTTAATCCGATCTCATTGATATTTGGTTTTATTAGATAATCCTAAATATATACTACTTTTTGCCAGTTAGAATACAAATTCGGATAAGCTAGTGGGCATGGCAGTTGACCGATTTTTACTATCGGTCCTATGCTGAATGTTGACTGTTGGCATCAGCCATTTTACTGATACGTTGATGATCGTCGACGATGACGATGACGACATTTAGCATAGGGCCGTATATTTCAGATGTGAGTATGTCTTCCTAGCTTAATACAAGTTACAAACCGAATTTCATTGGAATGGATAACATTTACCATATCCGCCCCAAGTAGTAGGGGGCGTTACAGTTTGCCAATTTTCTCCAGCTTTTATACTTGTTCCTTTCTTAGTGAAAGTATTTGAGTCATAGCTAATTTTAGCAAAATCTAGGTAGGTTTACTACCTTTTCCGGCAACTTTTATAGCGATCTGCCAGTGGAAGCGTTCAGTATATGGCGGATTGACGACATGGACGCAGCCGAAATTTGTCTTGCTATTAGTTTAAAGTGTACAAAGTATTCTTGTACTAATCACTCTCCATCGCACGACGCCGCACTTTGTGCTTTGTGAACACTCCTTGTGAATTAATCGCAATGCTTTCGACAGAAGCATATTTTCATATTTCATGTCACCGCGGCCACCTCTATGCGCGACCTCTATGGATTTGGATGAAAGTTGAAGAGATTGAAGGTCTAGGTGACATGAATATAAAGCAAAATATCAAAATATTCGCCATAAAAAGGTGTTTGCATTGTTCAACTTTGCATTCAACTTTTGGTTGAATGGCCTTTCAACTAATCGCTTTCAACAAAGTTGGTCGCCAGCCAACATTTAGCCATTCAACTTTTTTTTCGTGCAACCCTGCGTTGAGTTGAACGCAGTTGTTGAACGCAAAGTTGAATAATACAAACACTGCTTTATATTCATGTCACCTAGACCTTCAATCTCTTCAACTTTCATCCAAATCCATAGAGGTCGCGCATAGAGGTGGCTGCGGTGACATGAAATGCCTCATATGTAAATATCAGTAAATATTAATATTATTAATAACAAAACTTGTGGTTTACATGAATTTACCTGGTAAAATCGAGAAAATCAGAAAATTTCTAGTTCAACTCGCATAAGATCTAATTCTTATTAATGTATAGCTTCTTTAGCGATCTTACCTAAAGCTCGGGGTTCTCAGACGTTTATTTGTAGGTTCTGAGGAATAAAAAGATAGGTATTAAACAAAAGTGCCAGTTACCAAACGCGAGAAAAAATGCTGTTCACAACTGTTACTAAATTTTCTTGTGATAGTCGTTGAGCGGTACTTATTTTACATTTGTGAGTATAAAATATATCTCTTCACTTCTTCAGAAGAATAATCCTAGGTTAAAGCACAACGTGCTAGTTAGCATTTCTGTAAAATAGTCTTGAGAAGACGCGTAACCAGTACGTAACTGCTTTTTTTTCGTTGAGCACAACCAATCAAAGACAAAAAAATTTAGTATACGTATACCCTGGTGTACAAAATGCTCACTACTAGGAACTGGATAATCCTTACTAATATAAATTCGAATGATTTGTTTGTTACGCTTGCAAGCTTTAACTACTGAACTGATCATAATGAAATTTCGCACACTGGTGACATTTAGCACAACTTAAAAGATAGGATAGCTTTAATCTCGATTGCGCAAAGGGGGTGACACCTCCCATACAAAAGGAATTTTTCTTAATGCATAGCTCTGGAACAATTTGTGGTAGAGTACTGGAACTTGGTATGAAGGTATATGAAATCAGTACTATACTCATGGAAAAAATGTGGGTTATTGGAAAAGGGCCGTGCCCCCTCCCATACAAACTAAATTGTTTATACCACCACTTGTTAACAAATTAACTTCAATTCAAAGTATTTGATACGTTAAATGAATTATTACAATATGGATGTCGATAGAGTCGTTGTATCCCAGAAATGGTGATTCTTAGGAACAAAACTGTCATTACGATTTTTAGAGATCTGAGGATTTTTAGAGTCTAACCTATTTTTATGATAAACCTAACCGTTTAGCTAAAACACGGTAAAAATCAATTTATGTGACCTTTGACCTTGAATAATTTTTTTACACCACACTCGCCAGAATTGGATTTTTTGGGCATAAATCCAAGATTTTTATAGCAATATATTCATGGTATCAGTTATTTTTATAAAAGTAAATGTCAGCTAAGAAAATTTCCAAATAACAGGTCATGTGTTGGACATAGTGAAATAATGTAAAGTGTACCAGGTAACTGACGTCTTCATATTTGAAAGCAAAATTTGATTTTTTTACTATTTTTTCTTTAATTTCTGGTGTTCGCTTTTTTCAAATCTGGCGTTAACCCTTGGTTTTGTTGCATACCTCTGTCCAATTTCGGCTTAGATCCACAACCTTCCGGACTGAAAACATCAATATTACAACGCTATGTGAGCTTTTGCACAAACAGCAAGAATTTCTTGGCATTTTTTCTTTAGTTTTTTATTCAAATCATAAAAATAAAAAAATTTATACGGAATGATAATAATGAGATTTTTGATGCTGTTTTTGAACTTTTTTCAAAGACTGATTTAAGAAAAACTTGAATAACTGAGCCGAAACCTTACCAGTTTAGACTTATGAGCAGGGAACGGATTTGTAGGATATAAAAACTTATAAAAAAGGCAAAATAAAATAACGAACTAGAATACGAAAAAAAGACAAAAGAAGGCATTAAAAAAAGACAAAAACCGAAAAATAATCAAAAAAATACATTTATTTTAGAAATAATTATTTTACAAGTAAAAAAGAGAAAAAATATGAACTATTTTCATTATATCGACCCCTTTGTGCAAAATTATCGTATGTTACAAAAACCAAATTTTACAGGAAAGTGTTTTTCTGTATTTTTCTCTGCTTTGGCTAGCACCATTAATACCATAGTTTAGATTTGCTGAGATTATTGAGAAATATAACTAAAAACAAGATTTTTTTGTAGCTATTGGGATTCAAGCCGTAATATTTGCGTTATGGGTTGTAAAACAAAGTTGCATCAAAAAGTGAATTTCGTAAAAAATGTAACATACAATAATTTTGCGCAAAGCGGTCGATATGAAAAACTTGTACTTTGAATCTTTGACTATTTTCTCTTTTCGAGTTTTTTTATTCACAAAACTTTACTCTCTATAGTTTTAGTAACATTGAACCACAAGATGCATTTGGAATTTTTCTGGCAGCATTTTCATTCGATTTTTGCGAAGAAAAGCATTGAATATACTAAACGTGAGCTCGACGTGGGTTGATACAAGTGGCTACCCATTTAAACATGGAACGTTTAAAACTTTAATATTACCAGAAATAAGACCTTTTTCTTTGCCTCTTACAATTAAAGGTAGAAAAGGCAAAAAAAGACAAATAACGTAAAATAAGCAAAAAAAGGCAAATATCTTAAAAAGGCAAAAAAAGGCAACATCAAACGAACATATATGGAATCAGGGAACGCTAAATCGTGGACATTCTTAATCGAATATACTCTATCTCTTTAGCAGAAAACAGGAAATTTCCATAAAATCCATTCCCTGCTTATGAGGTATCATTGGTAAGGTATTTTCTCACCCTTTTAATTTCTTTGCGAATAAGCTCATTCAAAGTATGAGAGAGGAAGGTAAGATAAACGAGTGTCATTCCATGTTGAATTAAGATGTGTTGGTATTGAATAAAGAAAAAATTGGGACGTGAATGAGTTTTTTTTTGCAAAGAAATAAAAGGGGTGAAAATATACCTTTCCACTGATACCTTACAAGTCTATATCGGTAAAGTTTTGCAGCAGTTATTCAAGTTTTTCCTACACAAATCTTTGAAATAAGTTAAAAAACATGATCATAAATCTCATTATTATGATTCCGTTGATACACTTTTTTTAATATGTTTATGTAGATTTTTTAAGCTTAAACTATTTTGTCATCTGAGGGGATTTTTTCCAAAAAAATCCTTTAAGAAAATATTTTTATTCATAAAACACTAAGGCTGTATTTCTTTATTCATTCTGAACGTTTGGAATAAACTTTTTTGTTTACTTATTCTTTAGAACGTTCCTGATGATATGTAAACGTATATTTCAATGGCATTCTGTTCATTCTGGTTGTGAAATGGGTTTATCCGGAATGTATAAAGAAACGCAGCCTAAATTTTTAGAGGTATTTTCAAACCGATCCAGAGCACTTAAAACTTAATATTTTTCCGAAATATTTTGGTAGAAGTCTTAAATATACTAGGTTTGGTACACCCGCCGGAAAAACTGCAACTTTTTGTGGTGATGCAGACGAAAAAATTATAGCCGCACCAAATTTTCACAAGTTTTAAAATATTATTTTGGTTAGTGTTTTATAGTTCATTCTTTAACAACATCCGTATAAATATAAGTTTAAAGGCAGTGTCACCCGATTGGGTATTTGCCAAAATTTGGTGCAAATCGTACCCCAATTGTTTGAATATCCAAATATTTCTCCTTATCCCAATCACAAAAATTAATTTGTTGCATTGTACCAATCTTTTCACTACAAAACAAAATTTCCATTTTTTTTGTACTAATCTGTACAAATGTACCAATCGAGTGCCACTGCCTTAAAAATTTATGCAATTTAAAATAAAATTCAACAAATTTTAGTAAAAATTTCGAGTTTTTTAATTAGATTCTGAGTATGCAGTTTTGTAGCCCGTTGAATTCTAGTAGGATAAAGCACAAGTTTCAAATGGCTAAAAACTGCGATTGATTTTTTAGAATTTTTAAAAAAGCTCGAAATTGTACGAAAGTTTGTTGATTTTTTTTTTAATATTGCACAAATTTGGAAACTTGGATTTACACGGGTTTTGGTAAAGAATGAACTATATTTTTATACAAAAAATAACCAAAATTAAATAATAACGAAAATAATACGTTAAAACTTGGCAAAAAGTGGTTCGGCTATAATTTTTTGACCAATATCTTTAATTGGACATGCATATTGTGCATAAAGGAAGTACATAACAAAATTAAAAAAGGATATGTCTTTTTTACCTTTTTCAAGTTTTAGTGTCTTAAAATCCTAAAATTGAATATGAAACTGTTGTCAAAAACCTGGGATTTAAACTAAATAGCAGACTTACATGCTCTGATCATGTAAACTACACTATAGGAAAAATATATAATATACTTAGGCCACTTTGGTTCTCAGCTGCATATCTGTCTCATGATGTAAAATTAAATATAGTTAAGACGTTGATTGTTCCATTAATCACCAATGGGGAAGTGGTTTATGGCAACATGGATTCTGACTCCCAGAGAAAGCTACAGCTCGCCATAAATTCTGCGGCTAGATACGTTTATTTAAAAAAAATATGACCATATATCTAACCTCTCGAGGAATATTTTGGGCTGTGATCTCACCACATACCTTAGTTTTCGAAATCTTCTGTTTTTGCACAAGTTGATAAACTCACGTACTCCGCTGTATCTATTTACGAAGTTAAAATTTGCCGTATCTTCTCGTACCTCCCTTTACACAAGCTAAAGGTATCATCCCGCATGTTCTTTGTTTGTGCAGTTGTGCTCTGGAATGCACTACCTAGTGCTACAAAAATGTTAAAACATCGTCATTGCTTTAAGTTGGCCCTTCTTGAACATTTTCAGAACTTATCTCTTACTCTTTATTAATCTTATCAGCTCTAAAAATCATGTAACGAAAATAACTTAACCTTGCCCTAGGGTGTCCTTACTTAAAAATCATGCTTAAAATAGTATTAGCTTTTAAGATATTCACAAAATAAATCTGTATTGATATTAGAAAGTTGATGTGCAGGCAAAATACTTAGTCTTAATTTGTACAACTTATAAATAAATAAATAAATAAATTTAGGTTTTTGTCAACCATATTTTTATATCTCAATTTAAAATACAAAAATACCGCTCCTTTTATGTATTATTTTGGTCGTTTAAATTTTTGTATAAAAAGTATGGTTGGAAAATATTTAAATTGTTGCTATTCACTGCATTATCGGCATATTTCAAGGAAAATTTTCGCAAATCACAAAAGTAATTTGGTTAAATATTTCCAAGGTTCTGCAGTTCACTTCCGAGTGAAATTCAAACAAAGCCACTTTGAATTTAAATTGAATGGGGTTAAAATTCACTCGGAAGTGGATTGCAGAACCTGCCTGTATATAGGATAATATTATACGGTGTGAAATAACCAAGAAATTTTTCTAAATTACTAAAGAGCTTTCGCCAAGGATTAACTTAGTCGACCTAGGTAAAATACATGTTACTTTGTTAAATTTGCTCAAGAAGAAAGCTTACAAAGATTTTACTAAGTTATTTTGGTTGCGATAATAAAAAAAACTTAGTAGGGTAATTTAGCCTAAGTTATAAGTTGTGCTATACCCGAATTTAAATTAATTTTACAGCGTCTTGAAATCGGTCAATTTTTGTGGTGGTGGTGCAACCAGAATAAGTCGAATGGTTTGGTTGACAAATTATTTCGAGTGTGGATTGTTGCTTGTGAGAATGCTACGAGTTGAGCGAACTCAATGTTGTTCGGATTCATAAGAGATTCTGTCAGTTTGTTGCCCAGACACGAGATGTCCTCTTCTACCGGCGTGAATGAATGCATGTTAAAATTTGTTGTGTGTGATTTGAGGTTTGTTTTTCGTGCATTCATGCAGACCTTTAATGCATACCTGCATACATACAAACATACATATGCGTGCTTCCCTGAAGTCGGACATGACATAGTTAAATAAATCATACGAAAACGGAAGTCACTTATAAAAAAATTTTGCGTTGTGAGTTAGGTTGATACAAAAATTAGGTGCGCTGGGAACACTGGTGTCGAGAAAATCGATGAAAAGGAGAGATCATAACAGAAGTGGTTTCAGAGTACATGTTAAAATAACCAAAACTCTGTGAATCCTGTGAGATTTTCCTTTCTTAAATATTCTTTAAATAAAGTCAAACTACGGACCATAAGAACCCATTTGTTTTTAATCACGGTTTAATTTTGAATTATAGGCGGCATACACAGTAGGCTGGGTCGATTTTGTATGGGGGAAAATAAAAGGCATTTGACGGTATTGTAATAGTAATATTAAGGGTATTCATCAAGCCTTATAAATGCATTGTAAACCTTATAAACTTATAATTGTGTAAACGTTATAAATGGACTGTCAAAATTTGTATGGAAACTAGTTTACACATTTCTGATAAATTTCTCCAACGATTTCACTGAATAAACTTGATAAACTGAAGCCAATGCAACTCTGCCGCAACTCTAGCTATGTTTTCTTGAGCAATAATCGGGATCCGCATTAAAATTTTGCACACAAATTCAACAACAACGATATGATCCTGATAGAGATCTGGTTCAATTATTATCCGTTCTGTTTGTTTTGTTTCACTGATAATTTGGATGCAAAGTTTGGTAGCCGTGACAAATGAATTCATACACAAACAGACATTCTGCCATTGTTTCATCTAACTTGGTTCAAATTAATCGCCTGTATGTTATATGTATATTTATTTAAATAGATATTATCTCGTAAATATAATTTTTTCCTATTTAGTGAGTTAGTTTCTATAATTTCTTTATCCTCGTGCTAGTAGTATAAAGTTAGTGATACTGAGCTGGATAACCAAAGAAAACACGACTATTGTCGCAAGTATAAACGAAAAGAGAGTGTGGGTCGTTCATGTAACAGAGTGCGTAAACTTATAAGATTATGTTCTTGATAAAGTTTTCAATTCTTCATTACTTCAGCAACCAAGTTAAGGAAGGCAATTTTTTTAAAAACAACTAGAGATCCACGTAAGTTTTTCGATATAACTTCAGCAAATATTACTCCATTGGTACGTTATAATTACACAGGTCCACAAAAAAATTCGATGAAAGGTTCCTTTGACCAAACCTAGTCTATGGCATGTTTTTGGGGTCGCTGAACACGAATCTGAAGTCCGTTTTGCTCCATCACGTCTAGATTTTTTCCTAACCTCAAAAAAAACCTCGGATTTTCTCTGTCACGTAAAATCCAAGATGTTTTTTGAGGTTAGAAAAAAATTCAGACGTGATGGAGAAAAACGGACTTCAGATTTGTGTTCAGCGACCCTAAAAACATATAACAGACTAGGTTTGGTCAAAGGAACCTTTCATCTGTTACTGCTTTGTGATAATAATATGATGAAAATCATTCAGATTATAAAAAAATATTTAAAAAAAAATAAATGTTTAACAAAAACTTTTGTCAACTTTGTTCAACTTTTCAATTTCAAACATAAGTAAACTAATTAGTGTTTCTAGAAGTTGTGCTTGTTCAGGGTTCCCATACTCATTTGCATACACAAAAATTTTTCCACGATGATGGAAATTAATGGATTTTCTATTAGAGCTACCGAAATTGTTCCTAAATTTGCGAAAATTCGCGAACTATGGCTAATATTAAAACAAGATTAGAATATTTGGAACCATCAACTTAAATGCATCTCTGCAATATTAATGCTGTTGTTTACATCTTTTGACTATAGGCCAGTGCAATTATTAAGAGAATTCAATTCAAATTTTCTTGAAAATAGATAAGTTTGAGATAAACGATAAGCTCAAGTGCTGCGAGAAATGACATTTTACCTTATCTTTTGCGTTAACGGGTTCATTATCTAATAATATGCACCAAACCTTTTTGCTGAACCCAGAATTTTTAACAAGAATTTGTCTTATTCGAGTAGTTTCCTGTGTGTCACTTGGCGGTTGATGCGCGGGCTCCTATAATTAAAATAAAAGACTAATATTTTGCAGGCTTGTTGTTGACCAACCAAGGGATTTGAGACAAATAGATTTTTGACCCGCCGTAAACACAGTGCGTCTGACTCGCGAGTAGTATTGGATGTATTTGTGAAAATAAATATGTGTTAGTTACACCGACATGACTCCTGGAATGACTCTGAATGATTCAACTATGTGTAGTCGAAGGCGAGTCAAAACATACATAAATGACTCGCGAGTCAGCCGCACTGTGTATGCCGCCTATTAAAATGTGATAACCGACGTGGCATATTGGACGTGACAGCTTTTTCCCCCATACAATACTTTTACTAGAAATACATATTTATATATTTAAATTTTTCATTTATTTATTCAGTTCTTCTCTCCTCTGTTTTGCGTTTTGATAACCTTTTGTAACCATATGCATGTGAAATAAAAAACCAGCGGTGCAAATTTGAAAAATTTCACCCTTAAATCTCTGCACAATGTATAGAACTCCCAGTAACTTTACATGCGCAACTAATAGTTTCTTCTTATCATTTTAATAAAATTAGTGATTTTTTTGTTAGATCTGTTTGAAATTTTTTCAAAAGCAGCTAAAAAATAACACAGGGCAACATTGTGGCACTGTGTGCGGCAGATATTAAAGCTGTTTTTTTATAGACTTTTTTGTGCTTATTACGAAATCTGTAAGCATAAAGTTTCCCTCAGCTCCAGGTTTTGAGAAAAGCGAGGTCAAAGTGTCAAAAAATCGTGTACTTTGCAATATTTTAGAAGCTCTACCAAAGAAACAAAAGGTGATAGAACCTTCCACTTGGGCTTAAATTAAAGGCAGAACTCTCCACTATTACCCCTCTCGACTAATACCATCTCTGCATCTTCATCTGATGGTTATTTACATATAGTCATTTATTGAACAATCAAAATTATTGGAAAATTGTGCTATTAAAAAAACTGCCAAAATCAGTTTTTGCTGTTCAAAAAATGACTATAAGGGACCTCAGGGTCAAGGTGCAGGAACGGTAGGTTTTACGGATTGTAGTCGGAAGATCAAGCCTCAATTTAAGCGTAAGTTGAAGGTTCTATTAACACTTATTTGATTGCGGTAGGTACTCGAACTTCGCCAAAATCAGTTTTTGCTGTTTCTGTTCAATAAATGACCTTAAGTGATAATCAGATCAAGGTGCAGGGATGATAATTCCAACTTTAATTAAAGCCTATGTGTTTCTTTGCTAGAGCTTCTCAAATATTCCTAAAAACGCGATTTTTTGACACTTTGACATCGTTTGTCTCATAATCTGAAGACGGTAACTTTACTTACGAATTCCTAGTCAGCACAAAAAAGTTTATCAAAAATAGCTTTAAGATTTGTCCCCCACCAATTTTTTCCATATTTGTTGGACTGTGTAATCTATTTGTTGAAGCTGATAATGATATTTATTTGTAGCAAACAAAAGTCAAATGGCTAACATGGCCACCAAAATCATTGAGTGAAACTACCTCTTATTTTTTACCATGGTTTTCTCTTAGAATGCGATTCTAAGAAATTTAGATGCTGGATAATGGATAATTTTTACTGGAAAAGCACGCGAACAACCCACATACATATGTGTATTACTATAAAAGAATTATAAGAATACATACCTGTACTGTTAAGCGATAAATTTGATCCATGTCTGGATGACGGTTTCGAGCCTTGTCGACTCAAAGGACGGGAATTAGGTTTCGATCCTGCGCGTGATCCAGAAGGCGTTATGACACTGCGAGTACTGGTGTATGTAATTTTTCGTGGAGTGTATCGACCATGAGCGCCAGCTTGACTTAATTCATTGTCACTTAGAGAGTCAGGAGTAGAAGCTGATTGAGATGAACGGGACGGTCGTGACATTGGTATGGAACGTACCGAGCGTTCCCGAACCTTAAATAAATAGTGAAAGTTACAGGTACAGTAAACATGTTTAGAAAGATGTAAAATTTTGTATTTTTAAATACCTGAAAAAATAAACCTTTTTGACTTACCCAATGTGTTGTGGGATGACAATGCAATACATGTGGGCTTAATGGTAAAGAGCGACTATTATGACAACGTACAAAGACTGTACCTCCTGCCCCCATATGTATAGGAAAAGCACACGGAACTTGCTCTTGTGTGCGTATACGTTCGAATATGGGCATTAATTCTGCTAAATGCTCATCAGCTAAAGATTTTGTTAAATTATACTTGGTAAATACTATGCCAAAACATAAAAAATATTTCAGGCGTTAACGGCAAATGGTCATTTAAAAAATCATATCTTTGAGACCGTGTTTTTGGGAACTTATTACCAATACGTTAATGTACGTCTTGTTTGAAGCAGTAATTACATTCATCCAATAAAAGCGGCAAATATGAGTAAAGTTAAGTTTATTTGGACAGAAATTAGCCAACTATGCATAACATTCACTTTAATAAAATAACCATAACGCATGCTACATTTGTAATAACGCCATCACATTGCATAGTAGCACAAAACGGTATATAAAGACTGCGGCTTATTTATGAGCATACATCAACATAATAATAGCAAAAATAACAATAAGTAGTTATTCTGGTACATACGTTCGTACGTCTATATAAGAGAGTACTTCTGAAGCATCTTTGAAAGAATATCCATAAAGTGCGAGCATCCTCAATAAATATTGAAGAAAGTTTGAACAAACAATAAAATTTTTACAGCTATCAATTGCCATTATTTTATCAATTGACAAAAAATAAGGTACTTATGTACATGTGTTACATAGTTGTATTACATATAGCCTTTCAGTTAAAGGGGAAATACACGACACCAGCTTGCTGGCACCATCAAATGATTGTATATTATTATTTCTTTTATATTTTAATCAGTTAAAAGTGTTTTATATACACACATATTAGGTTGATTGACTCGGTTTTTTCGGAATTTTTAGAAATCTTGATTTCTCGAATGCTGAGTAAACCGGATTTTTACAATCGAATAAACTGGGGTTTTACCTAATTTATTAATTTACCAGATTCGAAATATTTATTTGATTAAAAATGGAACCAGAACATTTTTATTAATTTTACTATATACCGATGGCTGAGTGGAAGATCAATCTATCTCGGCAGTCAGTTCGAAAACGCCCTATCTCAAAAAACTTTTTAAGAACGCTCTACTTTAGAATTGGATTGAAGAACGCCCTATTTCAGAATTTTATTGAAAAACACTCTATCTCAGGATTTGGGTGAAGAACGACCAATCTCAGAAGAATTCGGTTCAAAAACACCCTATCTCAAACGAAAACACATTGAAAATGTACTTAGATAGGGCAATTTTGAATCGGCAACTGATATAGGGCGTTTTTGAATAGAATTCTCAGATGAGGTGTTTTTCAATAAAATTCTGAAATAAGGCGTTCTTCAACCAAATTCTGAAATACCGCGTTTTTGACAAATTTTTTGAGGAAGCGTTTTTGAACTGGCTGCCGAGATGTGTCGATCTTCCACCCAACCATCGATACATACCTCAATATTGGAAAATTTTCAACTACAGAATATTACCTAAAAATAAAAGGAAACCCGAACGAAACCTTTCACTGTTTTTTTTTTGTAGCAGCTTACTAAACTCTGTCTAAATAAAAGCATCGATTACATGTTGCCTTCATTCTCATCCAACGGCAGGCTCATGAAAAGGCCAGATCCGACGGGTTTGGGCCACAGGGAGAGGGATGTCAGATGAGCTGATGTGAGTGGGCATAAAAAGAGGTAGTCAGTGTCGTCGGGGTATCTTATCCAAATTGGATTTAACCTGCTACAATATCCCGAATGAAGTTGTGCCAAAGTATCGCGAGCCCGAAGCATCTCGAGCTTTGCGTCCGCGATAGGTTGTGTTTGTCTCCGGTGATTGCCGAAGGTGTTGATTGATATATTTGTGTGACTATATTTGTATAGTTGGTCTGGTTCAGCGGATAATGTATTATATTTCCCAAGATAGTCAGGTATACATGCCAGACTTTTTCCCAACAAAGAACCGTCGTTTTAACGATCTAACCTGGTTAAGATCGGTGAACCCCATTAAGTGTGCATTTTTCACAAATTTTTTCTGTTCTACTTGTTATTGTATATCATATTGTAATTTTGGTCATGATTTCTGACTAACAGCAAGTATTACTCAAGTATCTTAATTTAAAAATGGGGAACCGGTTTTTTCCAATGGCCATTTTTCGAATAAGGACGCGTGAAAAACAATTGACGAAAACACACGCTTAAAAAAAGTTCGGCGAAGAAAAACGCGTAAACACAGATTTATACCTGGTCAAGGACTGTCACTTCAGCATCATTCCCCAAAGCTCTTGAGATTGCATACTGTTACATCCGCGTCTTTCTTCGCCGTAAAATAGGTTAACGCGTATTTCTTCGCCGTCAACTATGTTAAGAGACTTTGTATGCGGCAGGTTTTTTAGGCGTCTTTTTTCGTGGTCAACTATCGAGCTCGAGTCTTTATCCATGACTACATGAGCCGTGCGAACGAGACAACTGCCAGGTTATCAAACCTTTTATTATTAAATCATGATATATGTATGTATTCTTATGAGTAGAGAATGAGAAGTTATGAAAAGTCAAAAAAAATTTGGTATAAAAATGACACGCAGGGAACTTCGAGAAAGAGTTCGTGAAACGGACCATTTTTTGCGCGTTGATGAAATATTATTATATTTTTTTTTTAATTTTCACGTAGTCCTAAACATTCTGTAAATGGCTTCATAAGTCGTTTTTAAAAAATATTTTAAAGTTTAATTTTTATTCTCATTTAAAAAATTTGCAAGGTCTTTTTGAATAAAATCATTTTGCTGAAAAATTAATGACAATGACAAACACTAAAATATTCACAGAGTTTAGTGAGAATCCGAACTTTCTTTTAGAATATGCGCACAACGGGTTATTATGAGCTGCATTCGGTTTTCGATCTTCGCTGGTTATGGAAGATCGAATGTGAACTTCGTATTATGAGCTATGCAACCGTGTCGTCGTTGTCGTTGAGTATCGAATTTTCTGTCGAACAGAATTTTGCTTTCGATGCTGTAGCGAAGTGTTAGAAAATCCCAATCGGAGAGCTGTTGATAGTTTTAAAATATTTTAAATAGATTTGGCTCGAGAGTATTGCTGCAGCAGGTTTTTAGTAGCGGACAGCAGGTCTACAAACGCCTCTTTAGACAGTCGGAAGTTTTTAATAAATCTGTAGACAAGTTTCATAAATGTATATCCTGGCCAGTTTACTAAACTCTCATCCTCTGACGAATCGTCGATACAGTAGCTCATTTCTGTAACAATTCTCTACCAAGGCGAATTGAGATATGAATTCGCCGCCCTGTTCTTTACTGCTAATGAGTAGTAGAGAACGACGTATATTCTCTACCAGTAGAGTAATAATCGGAAGAGAAGATATACAGAAACGAGCTACAGAGCTACGTTGTACTCATTCTTATCAAGTTTTTATAAACTCGCTTCTTTTTCACTTCATTTTAACTTGCACAAATTTACATAAATATGTATAAGCACACTACTTAGTTTGCTCGATTTGTAAACAACCAAAACGAGCGAAATTCACAATAGCGCTATTCCTCATCGAATGAGCGTCATAATACCAAATGAAAATTCGTTCGACCAGCACTTCCCACCACAGTCGAAGGTAGGGTTACCAACATTTTCTAAGAAATTTATAGTACTTTTTCAAAAAAATCCGAAAAATATAGTACATTTCAAATATATATAGTATTTTTTTAAGAAAAAGTAAAAATGCTTTTTAAGTGTACATCTTTTTTCTCTCGTATGCATTTCCCCTATAAAAAAATATATTTCTTTGAAAGTATCATATCCTTTATCACTATCAATATCTAAATTAATATAAATCAAAAGTTAAATTTTATTAGTGAGATATTCGCTTTATTTCTCTCATCGTACCATTTCAAAATCTTAATAGAACAAACTCTTTCGGTGAATGCCGAAGTTGCGGGAATAGAGAGCATAATTTTAAATAAATTTGGTAAATCTTTCTAAGTATTTTTAAAAATGTTGCCATTTTTGATCTATGGACCCTTTGTTTTAAATTATATTTCTTTTAATATTGATATTTCAGTATAAATGTCATCCATTTTAAAACAAGTCTTTCTTAAAAATTAGTAAAATATATTTATATTTATAATTGAAGAAATATAGTATTTTAGCATACTATATTTTTTTCCAACAGTATATAGTACGCATACCCAAAAAATAGTACAATACTATATATTATAGTACGGTTGGCAACCCTAGTCGAAGGTCGAATGCAACTCATAATAGGGGCCAATATGTATAAAAAGTATAAAAAATTAAATAACTCTTTTTGAGCCATTAAATAGATTTATTTTTTTAGTAAAAAATTAAAATTAATATCACTTACTACTAAAATTAGTTGTTCCTAAATTAATATTCAAAGAAAACCTTACCAATTTTTTTAAATGCGAATAAAATTAAACTAAAAAAATGTTTGAAAAAAAACGAGTTATACAACCCTTTACAGGATATTTAGCTAAGAACTTAATACTTCGACATCGCAGAAAAGAAATCCATTTCACGAGTTTTCAGCCATATGGTATGTACATAATATGTATGTATGTATTTTAGGGTGATCAAAAAAAAGGTCAAGTCGGAATTTTAATGCCCTGACCCCCCTAGGATTGTTCTATATCGAAAAAAGTACACCCCTATTTTTTTATTCTGAAATCAAAAAATATTTAGAGGTCGAGGTTTTCCATGTATTTTATATGAAAAAAAACAACTTTTAGTATAAACGGTATAGAATTCTTGAAGATCAATATTTTTCGATCGGAACTCTGGTTTACTTCAGGAGACTTTAAATAATAATACCCAATTGTTTTGTTGTTGATTTTTAAGAATTTTATACCATTTTCCCATATACAATGGAAAACTTGAGCGCTTTTAGCGACCTCTAAATATTTTGGGTTCCACATGTAATCATGTTAAAAATAATAGGGACACGACATTTGAACCAGTTTTGATTATTTTGCTTTTGTTTGTTTAATGTTTATATTTTTTGTATAAAAATGCAGTTCATTATCTAACCAAAACCGTATGGTATAAAGCTAAATTTCAAACTTTGTATAAAAATTAGGAATATTCAAAACATTTTACAACAACAAACTTTTTATTAAATTCTAATAAAAACTCTTAACAAGAAGTTTCTTGTTGTAAAATTTTGTAGAATTTTTTAAATTCTTCTACAATGTTTGAAATTAATTTAGACTTATATGGTTTTTGTTGTAAGGCAAAATCAAATTTTTTCTCCGTATTTCACCAAATCAATTTTTTAAGAGACTGAGTCATAGGTTTAAAGGTAATTTTTCCGTTTTCGAATAAAATTATTCGTTAGGCTCCGAAACCGAGATATGGGCCTTCGAAGTTCGAAATAGGACTTTTGGTAAAGAATTATTTTTAAGTATTGTATGTAAATAAGTAAAAAAATGAAAAATATCGACGTAGTCCGCCTTTTGGTCTTATTTAAAAGGTACATATATAACGTTTTTTATGCAAACTTATATTACAGGTGCTATAACGGGTCAAAGGTTAGATCTTCAAAAGTTAAAAACCTTATATTTCAAAAAATTGTAAACAAATTTTGCCATATGCATATTTTTATACATCGTATAAAATATAAGAAAAAACACTTAAAAGAAAAAAATACCAATTTTTTACAAAAAAATATTTTAACCAAAAAATTACTAATTATTAATACAATTGAATACTTCATTTATGTAAATAAAACAGAACATTTCCTTTAATTTTATTTACATATGTATATAGCATTTTCAGGTTAGCGAAAACTTTTTTTAAATTAAATGAAATCTTTTTCAGATAAAGCGAAACCTTTTTCAAATTAAATGAAACCTTTTCCAGATTAAATGAAACTTTATTCAAATTAAATGAAACTATTTTCAAATTAAATGAAACATTAGGCGTGTTTTTGTACACGCATACGTATCTGCGCTTAAAAATTGTATGAAGCTGTAAGAGACAAACTTTATGTGTGCTTATGAATAGTTGTCGATAAAATCAAAATTACTTGTTTTGAAATGGAAATTATCGACGATTGTTTTTTTACACGTTAAGCCAGTGATGCCGTTTTGGTTACTTTTAACCAATTTTGGTTATTTTTTTGTTGCCTGTGAAGTTGTTAAGATCTTTCCCGTTTTGGTTATTTTTTAATATTTACTGTAGTTTTTAATTGACTCCTGTCGATGTATGTACAATAAAAAAGGTATTTGGTTATTCTTTTTCCATTACTGCTTATTTTATTAATTTAAGTTAGCTTACTTTATTAATTAAGATAGTTCAATAAGTCCAATTCTTCGTTGTTTAGTCTTAGTCTCAAAATATATACAATGTGGTTGTTCACACTGATTAGGTATTTCATTGATTCTTGCAAAGAAGTTGGAAACTATGTACCTATGTACTTATTTAAAAACGTCATTTAGAGTCTGGTAATGTTTACGAAGATATTAACATTCATACACATGCATATAGTATGGGAAGTCTGATTTTCTAAAATATGTATTTACATATTTCAGCCTTAAAAGGATTTACTTTTCAAAAATGCAAATAAAAATTGATTTGTAACCTTTTTCTATACGTATTATATAAAAGAATTAGTGATGACCTGAATTGTTAATCTAGTAAAAAAGTTCGTAAGTTTTCCTTACATTTGGTAACTTTTTCGTTCAATCTTGGTTAGAAAGTTCTTTGAGCGGCGGCAACACTGCGTTAAGCATAGATGTATATGCGTGTAAAAAAAACACGGCTATCCTTAAATTAAACATTATTGAGTTTAGGAAAAGGAAATCCACTTAACTATTAAGAGCCATTTGCACCATGTCTAGCTAACGCTAGGTACACATCGTTATCGACGCCATGCTTATAACAGGTAGCCGATAACGCCGATTATGATGTTAAACTGAGAGAAAGTGTTAACCAGACATGATGCAAGCGGCTCTAAGTCTAAGTTTAAAAAATTTATGAAGAGCTGGTCCATTCGCCACTTTCGGAATTTGGAAGATCACGTCCATAACACAGTTCGCACAGTAATTTTGACTAACTAGTGCGATACTTCCTTCGATTACACTGTCTATGTATGTTGCGCTCAGTAATTGGGTCACTTCCCAGCAAAAAAATCGGCAATCGCTTTTAGTGGTAACGTGTTCTAGAATGCATAGCGTTATAATGCCTTCGAATGTTTTCGCTTCTTTTAGGCATTGCCGGTAATGCAAAGCAGAATGTCCTGCAATATTTTACATATTTCGCTTCTTTGTTTCATTTCAGGGAATGCAAACTAAAATGTCATACAACATATTTTTTTTAATTCGCTTCTGTGCTTCATTTCGCGGAATGCAAATCAGAATGCTGCATCGTAGTTAGCTGAAAAAAATAGAATGAATATCCCAAAATCTTTTCGACCGTTACTTTCTGTGGAAATTTGTCTCGCATAAAAATCATGTTTTGCATTGTTCAATTTGCAGCGAAATTGAAGTCAGTCAATGAAGTGAAGTACAAGAGTGAGGTAGTACAATTTTAAGCTTAATTAAATATGCATGTATGTACATACCGATTTTTAAGTAAAATCTAAATACCTAAATACATACATATTTATGTATGTTTAAAAACTTGTTATAAAAATATTAATTAATTTTAACCTTTTAAGACAATCTGTATTTTCTGTTTTCAATTTAATATAAAAAAGTATGTACTTATCTAGGCATTCTACATTAGTTTCTCTGTAAGGCATTCTTTGTTCGCTTCTACGGATTCTGTTTATTCACGCGTTGCTTTTCTTTACGGTGAAGGCATATTAATTAGTTTTAGCAGTGAAAAATCTGCTTTGATTTTTTCCTATTTATATTTTTGGACTTTAAACTGCCAAAGTTTGTACATTTTTCATATTATTCAACATTCAATTCAACAACAATTTGTTTCTCATTCTACTATGAATTCGACCAGATTCCAAGTATTTATTCAGGAGTTATTAAATAAAATTGCATGTAGATCAGAGCCATGGGCGCAGCCAGAATGTGATTAAAGCGTGTGGGAGGGGTACGAGGCTCGAAGCTATTACGTTGTTCGGGCATGGAAATTTACATTTTCTATGGTTTTCAGCAAAGGAGAGTATGCTGGCAAAAATTTCGGTAAGCATCCATTACTATCTACTATATCTCTTATTTCTTGGGATTTATGAATTCTGACATTATCCATAACTAAATATGAATTTTGCAACTCTGATCATGGGCGTAGCCAGGTTGAGGGAGTGCCAGAATGAAATTTATAAGGGAGCTCGAGGATAAAGCCAGAATTTATAAATTCGAAGAAATAAGAAATATGGTGGATAATAATGGATGCTTACCAAAATTGTTGCTAGCAAAGGTCTTAAACCAGTCTTAAGTTTTGTAAAAGTGTGTCTAAAATCGGCTTTCACAGCTTTTTTCTACATCATTTGAAGGTTCAAAACGGATAGCTGATCCTTTTTTCGAGATACATATTCACATTTTTATATTTTACCTTTTAAACGAAATAATATTTGTTTTTACTAATACTTATCATTTTAACAATGCAGGAATCTTATATAAAGGTTATTATATATACATCAAATTACTAAACATCAAACGCACTGCCATTTAAATATGAATGAAAACTTTTACTAGAAATATACATATATATATGTACATATTTACTATTATAACTTTTAATATGAAGAATAAAACAGATTATTAATTATTGCTTTATAGTTCGATATTATGTCTAACAGCTGTATGCGTATTTCCTGGGTAGCATCCATTTTCGACCTCAATTTTTTTTTGTATAATTGTAAGCTAAAAACAATCAGCCCTATCGTCAATTCCATGAGAATAAATTGTTCCCATAATTTAACGTGCAAAACAAAAACAAATTGGGAAAAATTGTTTTTGTTTTGCTTTATAAATTTTGGGAATATTTGATCATGTGAAATTCGTGATAGAGCCGAATGTTTCATAACAAAACGTTGTGAAAGAACGAAGCAAAGATAAGATAGGCTATTTAGCTACTTTACTCCTAACACTAACCCAAAACTCATTCAGAAACAAACAAACTGTGAAGATCTATGAATGCTTCTTAAAATAATCTGACAAAGATTTCAGGAGATTTACCAAGTGCCCAGTTATGACATTTCATATTTAATTTGATAATTCAATGCTTTTCTTTTCCACACAGGTAATATAAAAATTTAATTTTCTTTTAAAGGATGATAACACAGGTTTATAAAAAAAAAGTGTATGCATATTAAACCAAACCTATATATCCCTATGTTATTCGACACGCCGAATGCGAATCCGAAGTCCGTTAGTCTCCATCACGTCAAAAAGTTGGTAATCGCTTTTAGTGGTAACGTGTTCTAGAAGGCATAGCGTTATAATGCCTTCCAATTTTTTCGCTTCTTGTAGGCATTGCCTGTAATGCAAAGTAGAATGTTCTACAATATTTTATTTGTTTCGCTTCTTTGCTTCATTTCAGGGAATGCAGATTAGAATGCTGCATCGTAGTCAGCAGAAAAATAGAATGAATATCCAAAAATTCTTTTCTACCGTTACTTTCTGTGGAAATTTGTCTCGCATAAAAATCATGTTTTGCATTATTCAATTTGCAGCGAAGTTGAAGTCAGTCAATGAAGTGAAGTACAAGAGTGAGGAAGTACAAAGCTTAATTAAATATGCATGTATGTACATCCCGATTTTTAAGTAAAATCTAAATACCTAAATATATAAATATGTATGTATAAAAACTGATTTATAAAAATTTTAATATTTTAAGAGAATCTGTATTTCTTCTTCTCAGGATTCTGTTTATCCATGCGTTCTCCCTTCGTTTGAAGGTAATGCTGCGTGTAAGGGCTTACGGCCAATGACATGCCCATGTTAAAATAATGCTTTCTTGAAGCGAAAGGGTAAGCGATTCCCATCGCCTAGCTCGTTTCCACTTTCGTTTCTGTGTTAATCGTGTTTTTTGCTGGGGAAGGTCAGGTAGGGAAAAATTCATTCAATAAACCTGAAAATTCATATATGAGACATTCTTTTTCATATCGGACACCAAATTTGGTGTCACACTTTCGATTGGCTTCAACTTTTTTTTGTGGGTTCTATACATGACATAAGCTAACACTTGTCGAGGAATTTTTTCGTGTTTTTTGCTGGGGAAGGTCAGGTAGGGAAAAATTCATTCAATAAACCTGAATATTCATATATGAGATATTCGTTTTCATATGGGACACCAAATTTGGTGTCACACTTTCTATTGGCTTCAAATTTTTTTTGTGGGTTCTATCCATGACATAAGCTAGCACGTGTCGAGAAATTTTTTTCGTCTTTTTTTTCTTGGGAAATATGATCCGTCAAAGTTTGCATTTTTTTGTGATTCTAACTAATCATGTACTCCTTCAAATCGTTATATCTCGGGTTCTGCCCATCGCAGAGACTTCATCTTAACGTCGTTTTAAAGTAAAGAAACGGGCTTAATATTTCTATATATAAAGTGGTCAGGATTGTTCTAAAGTTAACTCAGCTATTAACAGTTGAACTTTTTGAAGTTGATTTGCATAGTGAAAACCAGTATATTAGGGATTTGTATTTATACCATCGTAATCTCTGTTTAATTCGATATAAAAAACGTGGTTCAAAAAAATGGGAGTTTATCAAGAACTATTTTTAAAATATTTTTCTTTATGACGAGATGGTTTATTTTGTGAGAATCAACAATTCTTTGTATTTTTTTTCGAAAACTTATGTTCAACAACTTTTATTGAGCTTGAGGCCGTTTTTAATGAAAAACTTATTGTGGAAAAGCAACAATAATGTGAAAAAATGGTAGAAGTGATAGTTATTTCGGAAATCACCACATTTCCTCATCAGACTTCTTTCAATAGGATTCGAACCGACGATCCCACTGACGCAGCCAGTTGCCTACGCACTGTGCTAAGTTCGCCTTGTAATTATTCTTGCTTTTTCCACTTTTTCATTTGTTAAGCCAACACAATCAAGCGCAGCTATTCCGCTGCAATTNGTGGTATTTTCCGAAAAAGCTATCACTTCTTACATTTTTTCACATTACTGTTGCTTTTCCACAATAAGGTTTTCATTAAAAACGGCCTCAAGCTCAATAAAAATTGTTGAATATAATTGTTATAAGGCCATAAAATAACAAAAACAAAAAACTTATATTAAGATACATTTGGTAAGGTGTTAAACATCGGGTTTTTGCAAGAATTTAAATTTTACCGCAGATTCCGATAGAATACCTATCCATGAATAATATTTGTGCGGCAAGATTTTTCTTTAAGGCGACAAAATGCCAAAAAATGGGTGTGGCAATTGTCTGCCGAGGGGCGACCGCTGTTAAAAAAAAGCCTTCTTTCTATACTTTTTGCGATACTGCTTTGCCTAGGGTTCCAACCCAGGTTATTCGGAGTGCTAGAACACACCTCTAACCCTTAGGCTTCAGCGGCCGAACAACACATACAAGTAAGAAAAAATCAAGCTGACAAGCGCAACGCTCAACGCTATGACACTCAATACCGCAATGATACCAACTACGAGTACACTTACTCGAAAAAGGATAATTGTGTCTCGGTCATGCTGTTTATGGAACGTTTCTTTGCGTGTGCAGCTCAAATCGACTGCTGACCACCATGCTTATTCATGCCGAATTTTAAGCGATGGTCCGCGATTTGTACTTATGTATATTTTGAATTAGTGAACTGCCAAAAATGAATGACTTCACGGAGCCTTGGGACTTTTCTACGAATCCCTTGGGTTCCACGGAACCTACTATAGGAAGTTCTGGTCTAGTGAAGGGTCAACTTTGCTAGAAATTACAATAACTTCAAAACAATTTTTAATGTTATAAGCTTTATGGTTGCGTCTAATTCAAATATATACGTTATGGCGTCGATGTTTTTGCAAAACCTCCTAAATCGCCGTTGTGGCAAAAATGAGATTTGGTAACCCTGAACTCCAGGCATCGAGATTTATGCATAAAAATCATAAAATCGTTATTAAAAAAACAGATTTGTAACATAATAGCTACAGAAAATAACGCCTATCAAGGCAATGCCTTCAAAGAAAAATCTTTTTTCGCTCTCCTTTAAAATTTGACTGCCGTAAGACAGGCCGTTTTGCAAAAACGTCGACGATATAATATATGTATGTTTATATATACATATATACAGGGTGTCCAAGAAGTAACCTGCCAAACTTTAGCGGAAGCTAGGTGGGGGAGTGAGCTCTCTGATAAACAAAAAATTTTCAGGTAAAAGTGTCACCGTTTTTGAAATATTTACATTTTTATTTTTAATAAAAAAAATCGTGCCTTTTCATGTATTTTCTTTAACTGCATCTGTATACAAACGAGGCTATACTTAGTAAATTTTTTTTGTAAAATACCTCCAGATAGTTGCTTCTCCATACTCAAATGCAATGTAGTTAAAATAGATTAAGGAACCATCATAAAATTAGGACTATTTTGGGATTTTTAACTTTTTGATATTTTCTTCCCCAACTTTGACTATCTCTAGTGAAAAAAAATGTACTGAGCTATAACTTTACATTACATAAAAAAATTGCTCATTTAATAAAGATTTCAGAAAGGTACCACTCTTACTGTTTCAAATAGAAAAAAAAGTTATAGCCGCTTTTGTGGGCAAAGGACTGATACACGCTAGAATGTATTTAATAGATTTAAATTTAAGTTGCTCTTGTTACCGACCAATGACATGCTAAATATTACAAAGGTACATTATTACCTGCTCCTGACATTATTTTATGTTACTTACCGGAATTAGTGAAAGTGGATTTTGTTAAATTGGACCCTTCGAACATTGTGTTATTAATACTTTGACAGAGAACACGCAGTATGAATATGCGGATAAAGATGCAGTTAAAGAAAATACATGAAAAGGCACGATTTTTTTTTAATTCAAACAAATTTTAATATTTCAAAAACGGTAACACTTTTACCTAAAATTTTTTTGTTTATCAGAGAGCTCAAATGGCTGTGCGAACTACGTTATGGACGTGATCATCAAAATTCCGAAAGCGGCGAATGGACAAGCTCTTCATTAATTTTATAAACTATGACGTAGAGCCGCTTGCATCATGTCTGGTTAACACTTTCTCCGAGTTAAACATCATAATCGGTGTTATCGCATGGCGTGCTATAAGCATGGCGTCGATAACGATGTGTAACTAAGGGTACGTGTTATCTAGACATGGTGCAAATCGCTCTTAATAGGTTAAGTTGATTTCCTGTTCCTAAATTCAATAATGTTTCAATACTTAATTTAAGAATGTTTCATTTAATTTCAATAAAGTTTCATTGAATCTGAAAAAGTTTTCATTTAATTTTAAAAAGGTCTTGCTTTATCTGAAAATGGTTTCGCTTACCTGAAAAGGTTTCACTTAATTTGAAAATGGTTTCATTTAAACTGAAAATTCTATAGAATGAGAAACAAATTGATGGTGAGTATGAATATGAAAAAATATACAAAGTTTGGCAGTTTAAAGTCCAAATATATATGTAAATTGGAAAAACAAAGCAGATTTTTTGCTGCTATAACTAATCCAATATGCATTGACCGTAAAGAAAAGCAACCCGCAACAGCGAATTCACAGTAATCGAAAAAAGAAGTTTCATTTAATTTGAATAAAGTTTCATTGAATCTGAAAAAGGTTTCATTTAATTTGAATATTGTTATGTAGGGTTTTTCTAAAACTTTTATATATGAAGTATAAAAATACGCATTTCAAAAGAAAAGGGGTTTAATAACCATTACAACGATACCACTTTTCTTAAAATTTTTTGAAACATACGGCTTTTAATTTTTCGAAGATCTGACCTTTGAGCCCTTATAGCACCTATACTGTAATATAAGTTTGCACAACAAGTTATATACCGTTTAAATAGTAGCAATTGGCGGACCACGTCTGTATGTTTACCTTTTTAGTTGTTTACATACAATAACTAAAAATAATTGTTTACCAAAGGCCCAATTTCGAACTTCGAAGGCCAATATTTCGATTTCGGAGGCTAAAAAAAATAGCCAAAACTGGTCAAAATGTCGTGTCCCTACTATTTTTGACATGCCTGTATGTATCTATCTACATTCCACCTAATCATTCTTTGAGTAAGCTTTTTTTTAACAGTTTTTGTCAAAAGCGTTACTTTTGTTGCTTTTTAATCGCTCCATCATAATCAAACAAAAAGTGAAATTTGGATTTTTAGTTAGCTACGGCTTTTTGCTTTTCAGCGACGATGTGAGTTACGTCCTTTTCATACTACACTAACGATATATACTCTTAAAAAAAGTCATATACACCCCTATTGCGAATGTCGACTGACAGTAGATAAACGACTATTAAGCGATTGTCGATTAACGATGCTATTGTGAGTGTCGCTTAGTCGCTCAATTAGCGACTGTGAATACTTTTTAATCGATCATCCTTCTATTGCTGTTTTTTAGTCGTTGGAGTTTGAGTTTATAAAATTTACATAAGAAAGTACTATAATGGATCAAAAGTAAGTCAACTAAACTGGAACTTGTTAAAAATTATGTATTATACATATGTATGTATGTGTCTGAATTACAGATCAAAAATTGTAAGCAACAAAAGGCAACTTGCGCGGTTGGTCGAGCTGATGCAAGAGTATGAGGACATAGGCAAGGAATTTTCGGAAAGAGTAGGGGCGGTAGCTCCGCTTCTATTGTGAAAGATATGCAATATATCTTGTGCATATAACTCCGGCTACGTCATCCACAGTATTTTTGCGCAGCACCAACATCAAAGTTTCCAAAAAATTGCATAAATTATTAATCAACTAGTGCTCGGAAATTTGAAATCTTTATTTTAAATTAAAGTTTAATTCTTTCACTACACTTGTATGTTAAAGTTTTTAAACTCGGGTCACGCGTTTGGACACAAATACCCAACATCATTGTACAAATAGCTAAACCGTACCGTATTTCTTAAACTTCCATAAAGTTTATTAATGAGGAAAACAGCTTTTCCTGCAAATCCTGCAAACCGTGAAGCATCTGGAACGTAACTCCTATTCATAAAATTCACATATGTACATACACTTCATCTTCCAACTCCAAGGGGTCCGCCGAATTTCGTAATTCCCTCCTTGCTTTAGCCAACTCTACTAATCTATTGCTTCCACATCATCTTCCTAATCACTAAACCATATTTCAGCTGTATCAATTTTTTAAATTTTATAATAAAAGCAATTATTTAAGAAATGATGTAAATGAAACGCTAAAGAAACAAATGTAAACAAACAAACAGCTGTTTACAATTCAGTCAACCATTCACAATAGTACAAATTTTTATCGATCAAGTTACACAATAGCAAAATAAAAGATGATCGACTCGATCGACAAATTTCTATTCTACTGCCAGTCGACACTCGCAATAGGGGCCTTAATGTACATATCGTCAGCTTAGAGTACGAAGGTGCTAAGTTCGCTTACTAACATACATATATTAGAGTTTGATTCAGGCTGACGTAAATATTGGTGTTAATTCAGGTTCGTAAATAAACCAAATCGTATAATTTTCCGAAACGGGCACTGTCAACAGTGACGTGGGTACCGCAACGCATATGCTTTGACTTTTTACAGTGATGAGAGGATATACTTACTTCGTTTTGTCTTCATTCATAGCTACATATATAATAACCGATAATGACGATGTCGTTGGTATATGCCAGCTCGTGTTAAAAGTTGCACGACGTTTGGTATCAAACGGCTCAGATCAGTTCTTTCCAAACCTGGCGGAGATGTCACTCCAAACTCTGTTGGCGTTGGCGGCATTGTTCAACGTCATTGCACACTCGCCGTATTAGTTTCGCGGGGATATCATTTTCATGCATCGCAGAACATAGACATGGGGTGGGTCGATTCTATTTTCGCGAGTCTTTTCCACTACTTAGCGCATGGTGAATACCTGGTATATGGGAGATTTCTCAGGTATAAAGGCAGACTGATTAGCCCCACGTTAACGGCATGCTGCAGTATTTCACAAAATTCGCTCGATAAGATCTTATAGCCGATCTTATTGCCTTTCTTGTGTATTGAAAAACACGCTTAAATTCCAACCATTGGGCGTGCGGTCATTCGAACATATTCAGCATAAGATATGCATGCAATTCCCGTTTTTCAGCCACGTAATTGCTATTCGTACCTCTTCATAGTCAGGGGATGGGACATTGCTTCCGTCGACATCGATTGGGTCTCACCAACGCAAAGGAGGCCTTCTTATTCCTCTGTTACCAGCATCGCGCTCTGTTACCAGCATTGGAACCCTTGCTGAATAAGTTCATAGCTGTAGCGTTTCTATCCATTCGTGCGGCATGACCAAGACAGCCGCTGTAAAGCTCATACAGCTCATTGTTACATAGTCTGGGGTATTCGCCATCGCCAACGCGCACATAACCGTATATTTTCCGCAGAATCTTTCTATCGAAAACTCCAGGAATCGGCTCATCGGATATTTTCATTGCTCATGCTTCTGCGCCCAGCAAGATATTGGGTTTTATGAGTGACTTATGGTGTTTGATTTTTGTACGACGAGAGAGGACTTGGCTTCTCAAATTGCCTACTCAGTCCAAAGTAGCACTTGTTGGCAAAAGTGATTCTCCGTTGGATTTAAAGGTTGACACTTGCAATTGTTAAAGTAACGTGGGTACCCGAAAGGCTAATGCTGACTATTTTTCTGATGACCACAGATACTTGGTTTTCTCCTCATTCATATCTATGTATATAAATCCACAAGGCGACATAGACTTTGCGGTTGTTTTTATCGATAATGCTCTTGTAAAAAGTTTCACCTGAGTGGCTTAGTTCTGCGCCTTGTCTTCTCCAACATCAATAATAATAATAGAATGGCGCTTACACAATAGCGTGGGCCGCTTTTTTAGAATTTTGATTGGTAATAGCAAAAATATGATTCATATCCTAGGCTCCCCAGGTCCGTCAAAGTTCACTATGCTCAAAAAATTAAAATTAATAAATAAATTAATTCATAAATTTGTTTAGTAAAATTGCAATAATCTTCGAAAATATTAGTCCTACATAATCTGGTATATGGACCTTTTCGTAGAGAATCGAAGTTAGCTAGAAAAAAAATTTAGTACTTGAATTTGGTGGACATGGGCGAGCCTAGGATATTGACCAAAAATTGTCACATTTTCCACAGATTTATTTTAGACCACAATCAGCCATATTTTTGCTATTACCAATCAAAATTATATAAAAGCGGATTTTCGACCCACGCTATTATACAATCACCCCTATTGCGAGTGGCGACTAGTAGTAGATAAACGACTGTTAACCGATTATCGATTATCCGTGGTATTTTCAAAGTCGTTTTCTCGTTCAATAAGTGCGTGTTAACAGTATATCCTTCTACAAACGAACAGTTCTAGAAAAATCAGCGATAAAAAACTACTCGCACTCGCTTATTTAACAAGAAATTGACATTCACAATACCATGAACAAGCGATAATCAAATAAGAGTCGTTTATCTACTACTGGTTGACACTCGCAATATATAATTTTTTGGCCGAGTTTCACCCTCGATTTGTGGTGTGCGACTCCGAACGGCGATTGTATTTTCATGAGAAGCTGATTTTCATGGGTGAATATATTTACTCGGGAGGTTTGCCATTGCCTGCAAAGAGACGCCCGCTATTAGGAATGATCGAACCCCAACCCTGCATAATGGTAGCGCGCACTGTTAAGCACTACACTCCAGCGCCCAGCCTTCTTCAACCTTAGATTAAAGAAATCCAGCGAAATCTCGTTTGGTATCAAACGGCTCAGAGAGGTCGCTCCCAATTATGACGGAGATGTCCTTCCAAATTCCGGCGAAGCTGGCGGCATCGCTCAATGTTATTTTATATAGACGTGTTAGTTACGCGGGTATACCAAATTCAGATATAGCGGCGTAAAGACAACTTCCTCTCGTGCTGTCGAAAGCGGCTTTAAAATCGGTTTACAGCCACACTGGATGTTAGTAATACACTCGCTAAGACCTTGAAACCTATGCTTGGAACGATGATACCGCAGTAGATGATCCCTGTGGCGGGGTCGGCTACTTTGTAGTTTGGGCAGAGCATACTTAAATTTCAGTCATCGCGCATCCATTCATATGACCATATTAAGCACCGCCGTTAGGTTACGTTCGAATGGTGGCGGAAAGATTATTACGCCCAAGTAGCAGCTAAGTGCCATTTCGATACCACATACCTCGAATGAATAAGTTAGAACCAACCGACATGGTTGATGAAGTTCGGTATGTTGTGGAGACTTAGTATATCAGATAGCTCTCGTAGCGATGTCAACTCATATGCTCCTAGCATGGTATTTCTTCCCCTCATTAGAGCTAAAAATTTGCAATCAAGGTGTTCTACTGCTTGTTGTAGGTGATTCCCAGCCTTCTCGCGTGGGTACCGACCGGCCAATGCCCAGTAAGTCACTCCAAGCCTAGCAAGGTCAGATCTGGGATTTCTTAGTAAGTTGTGTGTTCTCTCAGGATTGTGCACGGGCCAAGACAAGACAAGAGTTTGCGGCAGCTTGCCACCGTGCACTACCTTTGATCCGATTTCTGGCGATTCTGGAGAAAGATGTCTCTATATAAGGTTCCAATTGAGGGTGAGATCCGGTCCTCGATCGACACCAATATGGAAACGTCTCTGGCTAACTCTTCTGTGGCCTCGTTTCCGGGAATGTTACGATACCAGCGACCCAAACTAAATCTAAATCGTGTTGACTATTTACTGAATTTAAAAGCATCCTACAGTTCTTGATTAGTTTCGACCTTATTGTAAAAGGCATTAAGGCCTTAATAGCCGCCTGGCTATCTGAGAAAATGGCTACGCGCTCGCTGTGACTACTACGTTATAAGAAACGGCAGCCTTCGGCTATAGCGAATACTTCTGTCTGGTAAACACTTACAAAATCGGGCAGATGAATTGATCTTTTTCCTCCCAAGGACTCAGAGTAAATACCTGCTCCAACTCCGTGTGCCATTTTGGAGCCATTGGTGTACATCTGATATATCCAGGTAAAGATATCAAGTTCCCCGTCCCAGTCCGCTCTCGACGGAAGAATGACCCCGAAAGGCCTGAGAAACTCTACTTCAGATCGTATGTAATTGGTAGCCAGTCTCAAATTATACTGCTATGTCCGATCTTTCTTTCTTTCCATATACCAAATTATCTGAATCTTATAGCCGATAGTGATGCGGTGCCTTACGTGAAGGTCTATAGAAGCATTTCATGTCACCGCGGACACCTCTGCGCGTGGCCTCTAAGGATTTGGATGAAAGTTGAAGAGATTGAAGGTCTAGGTGACATGAATATACGTGCAGCATATTTTGCCGATATGACTTAGGATTGCCTATTTACATGGGACTTAAATGTAAAAAAAACTTCATACATACCTTTCTTTAAAGTGCTGTATCTTGGAAACCTTTTAACGAAACTTAATGAAAAAAAGGTATTTCTTCCGTCTTATTATGGGTTTTAATTGCACATTTTATATGCTAATGTGCAACGTATAAAAAACAAAAAAACTTAAGTAAACATTTTTTTTGGATTTTTTTTATTATAGCATTTTTTTTACTTTTTATTTTTACATAAAAATATTGTCCATAAAGTCAACTTTAAGTATCCAAATGGGCGTAATGGGCTATTTAGGTGTATGGACTCTAGATCGTCTAACGCTTCAGCAATATGATAAATAGACATTGATATTTTATGAAATTGTAAATTTTTGAAAGAGGAAAGGTGTGTAAAAAACAAAAGCAATATAAATAAATCATATTAACTTTACTAAAGGTCTAAAATCATGAAAATCCCTTCAAGGAAATGGCAGAATTGAACTGTGTTGCAAGTTCACATGGGAAATCTGCCTGCGATGTGATTGGAGGAAATTTTAAGAAACTAGCAGATAGAGCAAGTCTTCATCTCCTAATGTTACAACAAATTCGTACACCCGAAGCCCTCTACCAATGGGGTGCTGTATGTTTCCAATGGGATGCCTGTAAAAAATAATTGCAACTAACTTTACAGTGGAATTTTTTCGACTATGACTACGTGCCAATTACTTTAATCCTAAGACTTTTTATTAAAACAAGGAAAAGGAAAGGTGTGTAAAAAAATAAACCTAATGAATAATGAAATTATGGCTAAAAACAACAACACGCTTTTATTACAATAAGAACTAAAAAGAAAAAAATTATTTATTGATTTAAAGATTCGTTAAATATGGATATGAAGTTCCCTAAATTGATGTTATTTAACCTTTTAAACTAGCTTAATATAGGATTAAAGTAATTGGCACGTAGTCATAGTCGAAATAAAGTCCACTGTAAAGTTAGTTGCAGTTATTTTTTTACAGCCATCCCATTGGAAACATACAGCACCCCAATGGTAGAGGGCTTCGGGTGAACGAATTTGTTGTAACGTCAGGAGTTGAAGACTTGCTCTAGCCGCTAGTCTCCTAAAATTTCCTCCAATCACGTCTTAAGCAGATTTCTCATGCGAACTTGCAATAAAGTTCAATTCTGACATTTCCTTAAAGGGATTTCATGATTTCAGACCTTTAGTAAAGTTAGTATAATTTATTTACATTGTTTTTGTTTTTTACACACCTTTCCTCTTTCAAAAATATACAACTTCATAAAATTTCAATGTCTATTTATCATATTGCTGGAGCGTTAGACGATCTAGAGTCCATATGCCTAAGTAGCCCATTACGCTCATTTGGGTACTAAAAGTTGACATTATAGACAATGTTTCTATTTAAAAATGAAAAATTTTAAAAAAGCTATAATCAGAAAGAAAAATTTTTAGTAAATTTTTTTTTGTTTTTCATACGTTGCACATTTATGTAAAAAATGTCCAATTAAAGCCCATAATAAGATAGAAGAAATACATTATTTTTCATTAAGTTTCGTTAAAGGGTTTCCAAGATACAGCACTTTAAAGAAAAATATGTATGACGTTTTCCTAAAATTTAAGTCCCGTGTAAATAGGCAACCCTACGTCATATCGGCAAAATATGCTGCACGTATATTCATGTCCCCTAGACCTTCAATCTCTTCAACTTTCATCCAAATCCTGAAAGTCGCACACCGAGGTGGTCGCGGTGACATGAAATGCCTCTATAGGAAATAGGTTTGTAATAACGTGATAGCATCAGTAGGGCAAGTTTTCATTGCCCCTTTGGTCCCAATGCATGCAGCCCTCTGAACTCTGCCTAGTTTCACATGATTATGCTGGTTCTTTAAGGCTGTCCACCATACCAGAGAGCCGTAGCATATGATCGGACGTACAACCGCTGTGTATATCCAGAGTACCAATTTTGTATTGAGATTGAGGAGTAGTGGGCGATGCTCGCTTTATTTACTCTCAACCCTATTCTGACACTCTTTCGTATTCGGATTTTGCCACGAATCGTAGAAATAGTATGCTGCAATCCGCATCGTATTTTCGAACTTTCGAAATTCGTAACAATGGCATGCCTAAAAACGAACGAGTAAGCTTTTTTGCGTAATTTTGTATGAAAACAATTCTGTGTCGGAGGCGAGATAAAAGATGTAAATCGATGTGTGTTTGCAGGAAATATTAGTGGTGTTCATTTAAACAGATAAATTTGCCTTTCGCAAATACGTATATTTTTATCCACTGCTTTATATAAACGAGCAAAAAAGAATCTTTCTTGCAATGATTTTCGGTTGTTGTCTCCAAACGCATAACCCGAATCCAAAAACTTTAACATACACGTGTAATCAAAGGATTAAAATTTTATTTAAAATAAATGTTTCAAATTTCCGACGACTAGCTTATTAATGAATTCGGTTTGCACTATGCACTTTTTTGCAAATTTGGGCGTGGGTTCTGCGCAAAAATACTGTGAATGGCGTAGCCGGAGTGATATGCACAAGGAGTGTTGTATACCTTTGACATGCGGAAGCCCCTCTTCTCCGGCAACGCAGAAAGGAGAATTTTACTTAGTAAGGGTTATAAACCCTAAGCGCGGCCGAAGGCAGAAGCAAGTGCAACAGGTGGTGGACATAACAAAGTGCATGTTTTCAATGGCTTGAAAGAAGCTAATATTGCATTAACTGGATTGAGGACAAGTTCTTCAGGCATAGGAGGAGTTCTGGCTTGCGGTTCAACAATTCAACCAGAAGCTGACATAGATGCACCCATGGTTACTATGCCCGACAGCTCCGCATATCTTTGTGAAATCATTCCCATAGCGCGCTCTTATTCCGCTGCTATAATTGCAAATGCAACAGAATCTATAGTTTCCTCCAAATATGTAAAATCAAACAATTTTNGAATTCGGTTTGCACTATGCACTTTTTTGCAAATTTGGGCGTGGGTTCTGCGCAAAAATACTGTGAATGGCGTAGCCGGAGTGATATGCACAAGGAGTGTTGTATACCTTTGACATGCGGAAGCCCCTCTTCTCCGGCAACGCAGAAAGGAGAATTTTACTTAGTAAGGGTTATAAACCCTAAGCGCGGCCGAAGGCAGAAGCAAGTGCAACAGGTGGTGGACATAACAAAGTGCATGTTTTCAATGGCTTGAAAGAAGCTAATATTGCATTAACTGGATTGAGGACAAGTTCTTCAGGCATAGGAGGAGTTCTGGCTTGCGGTTCAACAATTCAACCAGAAGCTGACATAGATGCACCCATGGTTACTATGCCCGACAGCTCCGCATATCTTTGTGAAATCATTCCCATAGCGCGCTCTTATTCCGCTGCTATAATTGCAAATGCAACAGAATCTATAGTTTCCTCCAAATATGTAAAATCAAACAATTTTACTATAAATAAGCACTTCATGAGTGTTTTTTAATTCCTTTCCCCTCCGTTTTCCTTCATTCAGCTATCTTCGAAAAACAACTGATAGCTGGCAATGCTGCACATGTTTCCGCAAGGGTTGCAGCATATGGATTTTTCGTTTTTCGTAGCGCAGCTACGAATTACGAATTACGAAAATTCGGGTTCTAGAATAAGGGGGTCTCTCTTTAATATTTAATTTCCAACTTAGCTTAGGATCCAGTATGACTCCCAGATACTTTGCTTGTTTAGATAATCGTAGGTTTTCTCCATTCAGCTTTGGTAACTCAAATCTAGGAATCTTAATCCTGGCCGTAACGAGCATTAATCCTGTTCACTCTAGGGGCACATTGCTCGGCCCATCGGTATAGCTCTACAAAGTTGCATCTCACCACAAATGGGAATAACTCGGTTATTAAAATCTATACATCGTCAGCGTAGGCCACTACTTTTACTACCCTTGGTTGAGCTTGAGCAATACTGAGTCGATGGTGCTAAGCCATAAAATAAGAGAGATCAATCCCCCTTGACGAGTGCCCCTACTAACGTTCCTCCAAGTTCAATCGCTCTGCTGCGAAGTAACGTAATTACCCGTGCGCTTATAGACTCCTCGACGCCGAGCTCGTCCAGGGATTTTTGGATAGCTTCTACCCGAACATTGTGAAAGGCTCCGTCTATGCAAAGGAAGGCTGTTAGAATATATTGCTTACAGTGGATCGTCCCCGTAAATATACATGCGGTGCTTCAGACATGCAATCGCCATGGAAAAATCCCCAGGTTTTGGAATGAACACCACTTTCACTCGCCTATATGACAGAGGGACGTAGTTAAGGGCTATGCGTCCGTTCAAAATTGAAAAAAGGCATGCCATGATAGCATCCTCCACACTTCGCAACATTATAGGGATGATACCATCTGATACAACCTGAGTGAGTCTTCCACAGACTGTGTAGGTACATCGTCTGCACTGTGGAGGAGTGATGGACAGGAGAAGTCCTTCGCCTATAGCCTACTCAGCCTGGCGGTTTCCTTTATACTCTCCAAGGTCTCGTAGTGGCTCTCCTAAGCTGCTTTTTTGAGCGTGTAATCTTACTTTTATACTTCTTATTTTCAGCATAATTGCTATTCGTACCTCATCATGGTCAGGCGGTGGGATATCGAGTACATCGTCATCGACTGTGGCCTCGGGTTCGTCTTCTCTACTACCTTCAGTGCTGCCATTCCATAGGGTGGAAAATTATTCCCTCGATAATTTAATTACATTGTGGGCATCGTGCACTAGGTCGCCATAGTTTTTGCAGGAACTCGCCCTGGTCTTGAAACCTTCCGTAAGTGCCGTACCTCTCCGCTAAAATGTTTCGGGGTTTTCCTGTCGGCCATCATATCAAGCTCTTCGCACTCCCGTATTTCGGCCCTTCCCTTCTTATTACGGCAAATGCGTATCGCCTCCCTCTTCAGTTCCCTATAATGGCCACCATGTCTCGCTTCGCCTCCGATCACAGCATGGCCCTATAGGCGGCATCCTTTTTCTCTTTTCTCTTCTCGGGCAGCGGCAGGAAATGAGCGGGGAGTGTGGTTCCACCTCCCGCATATGTCGGCTTGTTGAAGAGTGCTCTCTGAGAGCAGGTGTAAAAGTCGAGTGGCAAATACATTGGCGTTCTGCTGTGATTGCAGCTTTTTAATTTTGAGCTTTCCATGCGCTACTGGACGCCCATTTTTTGCTGCTCAGAGGCGGTACATATCTTATCAATTTGAGGGATCTCTTTATGCTTGAACCTAGACTAAATACTACCATGTTTCGGCCCGGTGAAGTCGATCAGTCTCAATCCGTTATCGGACGTTTCGCCGTGGAGGCTAAATTTCCGACGGTGGGGCCACCCTGTCATTGAAATTGCCAAGCAAGATAAAATAGATCTTTGGATTCTTCTTCCTTTTTCCGTTGGGTCGTCGCAAAGTGGGAAATATCGGAAGCAATTCTATCCGCGGCGCTAGAATAACCCTATGAGTATATTATTTATTTATTTTTTATTTACTTTTCTTTAAATATCTTTATCCTGATGAGATATTTTAATATTTGTATCAGAAGTTTTCTAGGTCAAATGAGACCTCATCAGCCGCGCATAAAAAAAAACAAAAACATCTCTCAATTCAAAGATAAAAAGCGAAAATTTTAGTGAAGGGGTTGATGAAACAATCAAATTATTCATGTGCCCCCTTGATTTTGGATTTTTTTTCATAGAGGCAATTTCTTTCTGAGGTAAGGCTGAGAATGCACTGCAGACTTCAAGTGAGCCCTTAAACCGAATAAGTCGGAGTGGCCCCATTGAAGTTAACTATCTTTCGGCCGTGACCCAAGGCTCCACTCGGATTGGTTACCGAATCTCGAACATGAGTTGTTCACGTTGTCCAGAGCGTGCGAACGAGGACACAAGAGTATTGTGGTTCGAGTATAGCCGTGCAACTGTAACTGCACACCCAGAAGAACGACTACATCCCATTGCACTTTTTGCAACGAAACTAAAGTAACAAGTTTTGCTTTATAAGAGTTCCAGTTTACAAATTAAAAATAACTGCAGAGAATGTGTTGTCACCAAAATTTAAAAAAATTGGCGTATAATGTTTTTTTTAACTTATCATAAATTCTTCATTATTGGCTGATAAAATTTAGTAACAGTACTTGAAAAATCAGAACTATTTATTTAAATTTGTATTTTTGTACCGATTGTCGCTCTTGAAAAAGTTAACCGGGTTTTCCAAAAAAACACATTGCCAAAATCTATTCACATCAAAAGTTTAGCTGGTCGGTTACTAGATACAAGAATTTAACTAAAAACGAAAATTCACAAGAACTACGCATGCAAGTCAACTAAAAAATATTTTCGGAAAAGGCTATAAAAACACCTATATATGGGTTCCGAATTATTATTCTTCAAATAATTTTGCCGTACTAAGCACTATTCTCAATAAATTAACCATACACTTTCTCTTTAATCGGAAAATATTTGACAAAGATTTCCACAAATTCAATTAAATGCTTATTTTAGGATACGTAGGTTATGTTAGGAAGGCGCGTATGAATTACTCGTACTTCCACTATGAGTGCCAGGAGGAGGCGTATCCTTCTAACCGAGGTTAATCCATTATCGGTATAAAGCCTTTCAAACAACTATTCCGGACGAAGCCGTGCGTGTTCGATATTTTCCCCTCAGCCATCACCTTCAATCTATTAGAAAACCGTGATCCAAAATGCTTGAGACGCCTTATCTGGAGAGCTGGGCATTGTCATAAGAGGTGGTGAATCGATTCCTCTCTCCTCATTAGCTTCTATATTACTATGTCCAGGAACCCAGCGGAAGGGAGTTTGACATGACTTAGAGAGGCCAGCATTGCACGACATATTTCGAACTGCTTTCGCTTTACTACCTTAGAGCCTGACGTTTTTAATGACGGTCCCTGACAGAGACTTACTATCCCGTATGAGACATGCCGCATTCTCTATGGCAAAGATCTTCGCCTGAACGACATTGCAGTTATCAGGCAAGCACCCTATTTGAAGGTCCTTGGAGTACAGACCCGAGCCGACTCCTTTTTCCATCTTTGAGCCATCGGTGTAGATGGAAATACCATCATTTACCGAAAGGAGGCCACCTTCCCATACTTCCTGGGTTAGAAAGTGTAAAAACTTGTAAAAAAAATTGTACAAACACAGGCCAGCATTGCACGACATATTTCGAACTGCTTTCGCTTTACTACCTTAGAGACTGACGTTTTTAATGACGGTCCCTGACAGAGACTTACTATCCCGTATGAGACATGCCGCATTCTCTATGGCAAAGATCTTCGCCTGAACGACATTGCAGTTATCAGGCAAGCACCCTATTTGAAGGTCCTTGGAGTACAGACCCGAGCCGACTCCTTTTTCCATCTTTGAGCCATCGGTGTAGATGGAAATACCATCATTTACCGAAAGGAGGCCACCTTCCCATACTTCCTGGGTTAGAAAGTGTAAAAACTTGTAAAAAAAATTGTACAAACACAGGCCAGCATTGCACGACATATTTCGAACTGCTTTCGCTTTACTACCTTAGAGACTGACGTTTTTAATGACGGTCCCTGACAGAGACTTACTATCCCGTATGAGACATGCCGCATTCTCTATGGCAAAGATCTTCGCCTGAACGACATTGCAGTTATCAGGCAAGCACCCTATTTGAAGGTCCTTGGAGTACAGACCCGAGCCGACTCCTTTTTCCATCTTTGAGCCATCGGTGTAGATGGAAATACCATCATTTACCGAAAGGAGGCCACCTTCCCATACTTCCTGGGTTAGAAAGTGTAAAAACTTGTAAAAAAAATTGTACAAACACAGGATGACGTGAGGTAATCAGTTTCGACATCTAAGTCGGCTTTGATCATGCTACGGGGTCCACTATTAATTACCTTCAAGACCGCTGCGTGCCACTTCTGCGGCTGCACTTGTTACGTAAAATATCATGTTGAGCCCTTATTGTGGGCGCTTCTCACGGCGCCTGATATACCGAGGCTTGCTTGCACTCTTCCGCTAAACAAGCGCTCCATAGGTTAGGGGACGTAAGAGGTACATCGTTACCTTAATTCACAAAGGCCTTAACCAATACTTTTTTGGAAAGTACATTATTCACAGATTTTTGTAGGATATATTGAAATACAACCTCAGTACAAATTTGAAATTGTTCGTACCAAAAAAAAACGGAGTAATGCCCCTTTTAAAATGACCTATCCGTATGCATGATTTTCTTTTTATAATGGTTTTCGCTTCTCCTGTAAAATAGAAAATTTTCTGGTTAGGGCCTTTGTGAATTAAGGTAACGGCATGAGCCACTTTAAATTCAAATTGGCAGGATGAAATTCATTCGAAGTGAATTCCAGGATCTGCCTGAATAATGACGAAAAACGGAGGCGTCTAAGCGGTTGCATGCCAAAAATATGTACATTACGCAATAATTCGCAAACAAGAACCGATTCCAAGAAACGAACGTACCAAGACGGTAGTAACAGCGTATCATGCACGTATTTACGGCATCACTAAAAAAGTTTATGCTTGCCATGTGAGAGAGAAACACAAAGTGACCGCTCATCAATCAACAACAAAATATTTGGCGCGGGAGGGGGATGAGAGAATGTGAGTGTGAAAATGTGCGTGCATAAGAAGTGTTCCATAATGTAAACAGTTACTTTGCATATTTTTGTCTTGTATTTTAACTAAGCATTGCTACCTTGAGTACACACCGTAGCCGAACTGTATACATACATTGCAACCAGTGTTGGCAGAATGTTAATCTGACTAACGATTAAAAATTAACGGTTAAATAGTGAATCTCTGTTAAACTCAGTGAGAGGGCAAGACCAGGATGAATGTATTTGCATAAAAATGTATTAAAGCAAAAATATTTTGGGTAGGCGTCGGGGCCATTGATAACCATCAGTTACCACCTCTGCATGGTTGTAAGTCATGCAGAGTCCCTAAGGCTTGAAGCGCTGTGGCTTTGCCGCTTAAACTCTGTAAGAGTTTTTGGGGGTGTGCGTCAAGCGGGAGTGTTGAGCACCGCTTATTTATTCAAATTAGAAAATTGGGTAGGCGCTGTGGCCAATGGTAGCTCTTGTACTACCTCTGTAAGCCGAAAGCCATACAGAACCCCGTGAGACAACTCCGGAAGAGTTGTGATGCGTCAAGCGGTAGTGTTGAGCATGATTTGGGGTGCCAGCAATTAAATACTTTAGTAGGCTTTGTTATGCGGCGGTTGAGAAGTGCATAAAAAATGCATACCCAATGAAGAACGAGCGAATTATTTTTAAACACAGTCATAGTAATTATTTTGGGTTTTACGCTTATAAAAAGCAAGTAATATAAAAACAAAATATTATAATTATTGTTATTAGTAATACATCAACTGCGAACTTTTACAACCCAGCGCACATGTTCTGAGGGATATTAAAACCTAGTTTGTAAAACGTCTGTTGGAATAGATCTTAATGAAAAGGCACACCAAATAGCTTAGATTGATGAGGAAAACCTACTTAGCCATACCCGATTAACTGACCTTGTGTGCAAAGGAAAATTCCAGCACAAATTAATTAATCACCAAACCTACTTAATCCAATTAAGGGTTAATGATCAAAAATTAATTTTTCTAATCGCGGTTACGATTAACTGTTTAATCAGATTAAAATTAATCATGATTAACTGCAATCGGATTGAATTTAATCAATTTAACTAATTGATTAAAAAATCAATCGATTAGTGCCAACCTTGATTGAAACTATACAAGTTAGCACCATAGGAATTCTATCCAAATACAATAACAAGAACGCTACGCCTCCGCGTTGTGTAAGTGCATTCGACATTTAATAAGAACGCTGTGTAGCCAAAAGTAGTCAACACAAATAACAATACTGCAGACTCAGCGTTGCATAAGCGGATTCAATATTTTAACCGAGTAAAATTAGTTCACACAGTTAAGCAGTTTTCTGCTAAGCCAACAACAACAACGACTTCGCATTTCGCCAGCACTAACTTTAAGCGGAAGTCGTGCCGACGTAATGTGAATGCGTTGTCGCCAACCTGAGTTGCCTCAATTTACATCGATAGCATTAAGCATAGCTTACCTTTGTATGTAGTACGTATTTAATTAAGAACGTATTTAATAAGTAAGTAAATAATAAAACAACAACTTTATTGTAGTATTGAATATAGCAAGTAAGTGAAAAATTGTATAAAAATGCAAAGTAAATGAACTCTGTAAGTTCATTTGACCATCCAAGGTGTTGTGTTTCAATTCGGTGGCTCGAGGCGATAAGTGGCGCCCGTGTGCGGTATAGTGAATAAAAAGTGCACTGAATATTATAAGCGAAGATCCTAAATTTATAATTATTTATCGGATCAAAAAAGTTAAAAACCGCAAAAGTTTTTAAATACAAACCAAAAACATAATCTGCGGGTAAAACGAAAATCGTGAAAAAAAAACGAAAGACACAACAATGTAAGTTTTAATCGCAAATTAAACCTGCGTATAAAACCAGCTTGAAGGCTAATAAGCATCGGCCATCGATCAACGGACGCTAAGGAATAGTGACGTCACCCGCCCCTGAGTAAGGACGTAAAAACCCTAAAACGGAATAAGCGGACCGCCCGAAGGATTCCAAGGATGAAAGCAGTGAACTTCATGTTATCGTAAGACTTAGATTCTTAAGCTATTTACTCGTATCAAACAATTTTGCCTATTATTCTGCTTAGCTTCATTAAAGATAATTAAAGCACTTCTAAATTAAAGATATTGTGAAATTTCACAGTTAGCAAATATTAAGCATGATATATTTTAATTAAAGTAATTAAATTAAAAATACTGTGAAATTTTGGACGTAAAAAATCTTTAGCAGAATATATTTTAATTAAAGTAATTAAAGTAAAAATACTGTGAAATTTTGGACGTAAAAAATCTTTAGCAAAATATATTTTAATTAAAGTAAAAATACTGTGAAATTTTGGACGTAAAAAATGTTTAACAGGATATATTTTATTTTTTAACTCAAAAAATGGAACAGATACAAGAGGAAATAACCCAACTCACAGGCGCTATAAATGCACAGATAGAGCAAATAAGAGTAATGAACAATAGGATAAACCAACTAGAAGCCAGGGCTAGTCCACACAATGAAAATAGTATTCAGGAAGCTCCTACCCGCTTAACGGAGGCGGACCTAAAAGATATAAGCAAGCTTCCAGACAGTGTAAAAAACCTGCAAACATTTGAGGGTGATCCTGTAAAGTACATGTCTTGGATTCACAGCGTTGAATCTATATTGCATGACTATGAGATAGTTAAAAATTGGCCAATATACAGGGCTATCTTGCGTCATATAAGACAAAAAACCAGGGGGCCTGCGGATACTGCCTTAGTTTTCTTATAATATATTCGATGACGTCTGGGGAAAAATCAAAACTTGTTTGTCCTTGCATTATGCAGACAAACGAGATTTGAGAACCCTAGAGCACGAATTAGGCTCCTAATCCCAAAGGAACTACAGCATAGAAAATTCTATGCAAGGATCTATCACCAGTTGTCCTTAATAATTAATAAAATAAAAGGCCAAGACTATTCTATTGAAACGAGTTCTACACTAGTAGAAACTTATAGAAATAGGGCCTTGGACGTTTTCATAGGCGGACTTACGGGTGAAGTATCCAGGATGCTAGTCATCCAAAGACCGCAGAACCTACCTGAGACGTATGCATCTTGTCTAGAAACTCAAAACCTTAACTTAACTTAAGGAATTATTAAATTTTCCGAAAAAGTCTGGGAACTTCAAACCAAGTGCAGAGCACAAAGTACCGGTCAAAGCAAAGGCAACCACAGACATCGAGAGAACTCAATTCTAGGGAAAAGAATCAGATTTATAATAAAAGTAACCAATCGCAAGACGCGCCTCCACCTAGGCCAACTCCGCCCAAACCTCCAGTTCCGATGGATGTGGATCCTGTTGAAAATACTTATGTATTTAAATATGTATTTGTATTTGTATATGTGCATATAAAATGCACTCATAAGCTTATTATACTTTATTTACCAGCTTCGCATAATTGTAATACTTATAAGCATATTCTTGATACATTAAACAGTCAGTCCACTCATAAACCTCAAACCGTCGTGTTCTTTATTCTCTCTCTACATGGTAGCAGAGCAAGGTTACTGCTGTAGTGTCGGGTGTCGGAATTAAATAAATAAAATAAAAATCAAAAGTGCAAAATCTGCTGTAATAATAAAAATAAAATAACGCTTCAAGTAAACTTTGAATTAATATACATATACATATATATAAAATTTATAAGTGAAATTATAAGTTAAAATGGAAAAGGGTTTTGAAGTAGAGAAACTCAAAGGCCAGGAAAATTTCCACAACTGGTGTTTCGCAATAAAAAATATATTAGCATTCAAAGGTCTGCATAAGTGTATAACCGATCCTGTCACAGAAACAAACGCTGAGAAATTAACTAATTGCAAAGCCCTGTTAGCTCTAAGCGTAGCGCCATCGCTGTACGTTCACATATCCAGATGTGAAACAGCGCTAGAAATATGGCAGAAACTAAAAAATCTGTATGAGGACAAAGGCTTAACAAGAAAAATTGGGTTATTAAGAGGCCTGATCTCTTGCAGATTAGAAGACTGCGAGAACATGCAATCATACATTGATAGAATTAAAGATAATTCTAATAAATTAAATGAAATTGGTTTTGAGATAAATGAGGATTGGCTGACGGCGATAGTATTGGCTGGTTTAACTGATGCATATAAACCATTTATAATGGGAATTGAAGCATCAGACTCACAAATAAAATCAGAAACAATAATCGCTAAACTGTTGGACTCTGATACCAACACAACCACAAAAAGTGATGCATTTCTTAGTAAAAAAAGGTACGAAAATAAGCAAAAATACTTACAAAAGAAAAAATGCACAACTTGTGGAAAGAAACATGCAGGGGAATGTCACTACAAGAAAAATAATGCACAAAATGGCACAGCAAAAAATGCATTCACAGCGTTATTAACGAAAAGAAATAACGACGACTGGTATCTAGACAGTGGTGCATCGTCTCATATGACACCAAACGATAATTTGCTCACTAGCAAAAAAAATTCACTCGTTGACAAAATAATGTCAGCAAATGGAACAGCTATGACAGTAAGTTGCGTTGGCAAAACATCACTGAATATCAACGGGCAAGAAATTGTAGTTAACGAAATTCTACACGTGCCCGATTTATCAGTAAACCTTCTGTCAGCTGCAAAAATAGTGAGTCAGGGGAATGTAATAAAATTCGATGCAACAGGCTGTACAATACTTAACAAAAACAAAGAAGTAATTGTACAGTGCAAAGCGGAAAATGGTGTTTACAAACTGAAGGGAATCCAAGCAAAATGCTTGTTATCAAAACAAACAAATAACAACGCAATGCTATGGCACAGGCGACTTGGACACATAAATTTTCAAAGTTTAAAGAAAATGCGTGACGGCGCTGTTTCTGGTATTGATTTCAATGACGACGATCATGAAATAAAAAATTGTCAGATATGTCCCAAAGGCAAACAAACAAGAATTCCGTTTAAACAAAGTAACTCAAAAACAACAAAGCTACTCGAACTAATACATTCTGATCTATGTGGACCTATGGAAACGCAATCTATAGGACACGCCAAATATGTATTAACATTCATAGATGATTTCTCCCGAAAATTATTCGTTTACTTTCTCAAGTCAAAATCAGAAGTTTTCAATAACTTTAAAAATTTCAAAACATACATTGAACGCCAAACTGGATCTAAAATCAAAACAATACGGACGGACAATGGTGGTGAATATTGTTCAACTGAATTCGACAAATACTGTAAAGAGAATGGTATCAAGCATCAATTAAGTAATGCATATACTCCTCAGCAGAATGGAATTGCCGAAAGAATGAACCGAAGCTTAATTGAAAAAGCTAAATGTCTCCTGTTTGATGCAAATCTTCAAAAATGTTATTGGGCAGAAGCAACAAATATGGCAGCCTACTTAATCAACAAAAGTATTTGTTCGTCGCATGGAAAAATTCCTGATGAAATATTCTATAAAAAAAAAATAGACATATCTAACCTGAAATTGTTTGGTTGTGAAGCAATGGTTCACATAAACAAAGAAAAACGTAAAAAATGGGATCCTAAATCCAAGAAAATGTTTTTCGTGGGCTATGATGACGACATTAAAGGTTTTCGCTGTATTGATCCAATAACAAAGAAACTGGTTATAAGTCGAGATGTAATATTCTACGAAAAACCTCAACCAAAGTCGACCTTAAAAATCTATAACGACGAAGTGAGGGAAATAAAGAGAAGCGATGAAGACACATTTGAAGAAGTTAGCATAAAACCTGATGAATCGAACGAAGACGTACAAAGTGTTGCGGAAGATGACACCATGATAGAATCACCGAATCAAACCCAAAATGATCCAGATTATGTTCCTGAACAAAGTATTGATGAATCTGAAGAAGAAAGAAGAGTCACACGATCTAAAGCTAAGGTATCTGTACCATCTTTTCAATTTATGCTTTTGCATTTCTTTCACAGCCATTAACAGTATCAGAAGCTATAAACGGTGAAAAAGCGAAAGAATGGGAAGATGCAATGAATGAAGAAATGGAATCACATAGATCAAATAACACCTGGTCGTTGATGAAACTACCAGATGGAAGAAAGCCTATAAAAGCAAAATGGGTCTTTAAAGTAAAACAAGATGAGGTCGGTAAAGCTGTAAAATATAAAGCACGACTTGTTGCAAAAGGCTGTGCACAAAAATACGGCATCGATTATGATGAAACATTCTCGCCGGTGGTTAGATACACATCAATAAGGTTTTTAGTGGCTTTAGCAGTAAAAAACGGCTATAAAATCCATCAAATGGATGTAGTGACTGCGTTTCTTCAAGGTGATCTTAAAGAAACAATATACATGGAACAACCAGAAGGTTACAATGATGGCACTAACAAGGTATGTAAGCTAAACAAAGCTGTTTACGGACTGAAACAAGCCGGAAGACAGTGGAACTTAAAGCTCGATTCAGCATTAAAAGAATTCGGGTTACAAAGGTGTAAAACTGATCCATGCATTTACTATGATAAAGAATTGAATCTGATAATTGCAATATACGTCGATGATTTCCTTATACTCTACAAAGGTAGTAATAACCTAGAAAAACTAATGCAGTACCTTAACAAAAAATTCAAAATGAAAGATTTGGGATCTGCTCAAAGTTGTCTTGGAATACGTATCACGCAGAGCAAAAATTGCGACGAAATTACACTAGATCAATCGTCATATATAAATGAAATTCTTGAACGTTTTGGTATGCAGGATTGTAAGCCAGTGGGCACACCATGTGAAGTAAGTCAAAAATTGACTGAAAAATGCATCACTGAGAAAAATGATCTGACGGGGAAAATACCATACCAAGAAGCTGTGGGCAGCCTTTTATATTTAACACAAGGAACTAGACCGGATATAGCATTTGCAGTAAATAATGTAAGCCGGTTTAACTTAAAACACTCAAATGAGCATTGGCAAGCTGTGAAAAGAATATTTCGATATTTAAAAGGCACAATTGATTTCAAACTAAGCTATCGAAAAACTGATGATGTCAACTTGGCAGCATTTAGTGACGCTGATTGGGCAGCAGAAATCGACGGCAGAAGATCGTGTTCCGGCTATGTATTAAAAATGTCCAATGCTGCTATAAGTTGGTGCAGCAAACGGCAACCAATAGTTGCTTTATCAAGCACAGAAGCAGAATACATCGCATTGTCTTCAACAGTACGAGAAATAATATGGATGAAAATGTTAGCCAAAGAAGTTGATAAAAACTTGGTTGAAACTACTAAAGTTTTTTGTGACAACCAAAGTACTATCAAATTAGGCTCGAGCGAAGCATACAGACCAAGGACGAAACACATTGATATCAGATATCACCATATACGTGAAAAAATCGATGAAGGTTCAATCAAATTGGAGTTTCTTGGCACTCAACAAATGGCAGCTGATTCGTTAACAAAAGCAGTCAGCAGAGAAAAAACAAAATTTTGCGCTGAACAAATGGGCTTAAGCTCATAATAAAATAAGACAATAATTAACATTTATAATAATTATTGTTTTACTCACAGTTATCCAATATTATACAACATGGGAGGCTGGTTTTCATCGGAGCAGCAGAAATCCAACAACAATGGAGAAGTACAGAACAATATCAATATTAGTGAACCTGTTCCAATACACAACCAAGAAATCTTGATTATGTTAGGGATTATTTGCATTCTAAAAATAATAGAATTTCTATACTTTTTATATCGATTACATTATCGTAAAGTTAAAAGACAGTATCAAACTCAAAAAGTATAATACACTGTAAAACAAAATCTTGCTAAAACCCAAAAAAAACAAAACTGTAGTATAAAATTAACTTAAAAAAAAAACATCAAAAATATTGTAAAAAAATTTTTATTTTAAATATGAATAATAATTTTGTAAACAATAAGTGAGGGTGTTGAAAATACTTATGTATTTAAATATGTATTTGTATTTGTATATGTGCATATAAAATGCACTCATAAGCTTATTATACTTTATTTACCAGCTTCGCATAATTGTAATACTTATAAGCATATTCTTGATACATTAAACAGTCAGTCCACTCATAAACCTCAAACCGTCGTGTTCTTTATTCTCTCTCTACAGATCCATCACTCCACTCGCGGAAGGTAAATTATATAAACAGGCCAAGTGACCCTGTAGCAAGACCCTCCGCTCATCGAATATTCCGAAAAAGCAGCAGAAGCTTTTCAAAATAGGAACGGAGAGTGATGACACCGATGAAGACCAGGAAAATGAGAATTCCAATTTTATGGACGAAGTCCTTCAATTTCTAATGGATACCAGAGCTAACAAAAATGTTGTGTCTGAAGCAATTGCCAAAAATATTAGTATGCCCTTTAAAGTGCAGTCCGCCGGGGGAAAAATAGAAATTACCCATCAAATTCAAGGCAAATTTGTTAAAAGTATAGGAATTGAAACACAATTTGCCTTCTTTAAAATCCTTCGATGGCATTATCGGCGACGATACTCTTAGGGAGTCGGAAGCCATAATTGATAGGAAACGCGGCATTCTGCACGTAGCTGATGCTAAAATTAAGCTAAAAGCAAAAATATCTAAGGAATTGAGTAATTATCCGAAGTACATCAAATAGTGATAACGAAATTCTAGAAATTTTAGGACAATATTCTGACATTTTTGGACCAGTATCGGACAAAGATATCGTTACAACTAACGTTCGCGCCGAGATTAGAACAAATACGGACGAACCAATTTATACAAAATCTTACCCGTATCGTACAAACCTCAGAGCTGAGGTATACAGACAAATAACAGAACTGCTGGAAAACGGAATAATACGACCGTCGAAAAGCCCCTACAACTCACCTTTGTGGATAGTGCCAAAAAAGGCCGGAACATCTGGGGAAAAACGATATAGAGTTGTTATTGACTTGTAACTATTCCCGATGCCTACCCTATTCCCGATATCAATAACACGCTAGCTAGTCTAGGCGAGAGTAAGTATTTCACCACTCTCCACCTTACATCCGGATTTCACCAAATCAGGATGACGGAAAAGGACATTGAGAAAACCGCGTCCTCGACAGCCAACGCCAAGTACGAATTTACGAGACTGCCGTTTGGTTTGAAAGTTGCTCCTTCCATCTTCCAAAGAATGATCAATGACATCCTCAAACCGCTGCTTGGGAAATCGTGCTACGTTTATATTGATGACATCATAATAATAGGTAGGGACAGGGAAGAACATTTGAAGAATTTGGAGGATGTATTTTCACTCCTGCAGAAGGCGGGCTTAAGGTTAATTTTGAAAAATCCAAATTTCTTAAAAAAGAGGTAGAATTTTTGGGCCATATTATAACACAAAAGGGTATTCTGTCAGACCCAGAAAAATATCTGTCATTAGAAAATTTTCTGTTCCAAAAAATCTCAAGGAACTAAAAAGCTTTCTTGGCCTAGCCTCATGCTATAGAAGGTTTATCAAAGACTTTGCAAAAGTGGCAAAGCCGCTTACAAATCTAACCAGAGGCAAAAATACACAAATAAAAGCAAGCAAATCAAAAAAAGTAGACATCTCACTGACGGGAGAAAGTCTTAATTCCTTCAATGACCTCAAGCAACTACTTGTCTTCGGAAGTCCTGGCATTCCCAGACTTTAGTAAATAATTTATATTAACCACAGATGCTTCAAATGCCGCTATCGGAGAAGTTCTTTCCCAAGGCGAAATGGGAAAAGACCGACCGATCACTTATATTTCCAGATCTTTAAATAAGACAGAAGAAAATTATTCGACAATTGAGAAGGAAATGCTAGCGATTGTTTGGGCTCTCGACAAATTAAGAACCTATCTGTACGGAGCAAAGGACATTAAAATCCTCACGGACCACCAACCCTTAACGTTTGCGTTGAGCAACAGCAACAATAATGCCAAACTTAAACGGTGGAAGGCCCGTATAGAGGAATATAATTACAAACTTTTTTATAAACCAGGGAAGACCAATGTTGTCGCAGACGCGCTCTCCCGGCTTCCCATGGAAATTAACTCATTGACGTCATCAACATCTAATTCACAACGCAGCGCAGAAGAGGACAACACTGATTTGATTCCTCATTGCGAGGCTCCAATAAACGTATTTAAATGCCAAATAATTATTTCTGAAGGTCAGGAGTTAGAACGGCACAAAGAACCACATCCAAATTATCATCGACACTACATAGCAAAAACAAAGCTTAACAAAGAAATTATAAAAAGCATTTTGAGAAATAACCTTAACCCGAATATAGTGAATGGAGTCAAAATCCAGGAAAAATATATCGCTTTATTGCAGGAAGTCTTTAAGGAATATTTCTCAAAATTTAAAATTAGAATCACCCAAAGGTTAGTAAGCGACGTTTCTAGCGATGAAGATAAGTACAGGATTATTAAAGAGGAGCACAAATGGGCTCATCGGAACGGGAGAGAAAACAAGGAGCAAATATTAGAGCAGTATTATTTTCCCCAGATGACCAAGCTTATAAAAAATTCCACAAAGACTTGCGAAATCTGCGGCTCTAATAAATACGACCGCCATCCACAAAGGCCTGCGTTACAAGCAACGCCTATCCCTTCATACCCCACGGAAATACTGTCATTGATATAATGGAAATGGCAGGTGAAACGTTTATAACATGTGTGGATAAATTCTCGAAATTTGCCAAATTTTTCCGAATAGAAAACAAGTCGGTACTGCATATTTGAGATAAATAAATAAAACTTCTCCACTATTTTTCCGTTCCTAAACTGCTAGTAATGGACAACGAAGGCAGTTTTGTCAGTCCGATAGCACTTAATTACTTAGAAAGTTTAGGGATGGAAATTTATTTAGCACCACCTCAAAAGAGCGAAGTGAATGGTGCTATTGAACGTGTTCACTCCACAATTATTGAAATTGTTAGGTGTCTTCAATCGGAGTATCCCGACTGCTCACTGAAGGAGATTATTAACATTGCCGTCGATAGATACAACAATACGGTACATTCGGTTACAAAGAAGAAGCCCGTCGACATTTTTTTTGGAAGAACGCAAAGGATAAATTATCAGGATCTAACAAATTTAAGAGATTTAGTAAATGTCGACCTTCGGAACGAAATAGCTAGGAAACAGAAGAATATGTTGAAAAATCACAATAGGAAAAGGTCAAAGCCAAAAAGCTACGAACCAGGGGAAATTGTCCTAAAGAAAGACAAGCAAATCAAAAATAAAACAAAAGCCATTTTATTTAATAAGTTCGGGATAATTAAAGATGAAATTTCTAAAATCGTAATGGCGACTCAGCTATCCAAACAGGAATTGTTCATTCACAACTCTTAAGTAAAGCAGATATCGCGAATGTCCTTTCACAAACTGGGACATTACAATTCAAAACCGAACTTCAAGCACTTGAGTACGCTGAACCCTCAATAGTTATCAAAATTTTGCTCCTTCTATACGTAATTTCATTACCCAAAACTGAAGATACTCTACGAACCAGGGGAAATTGTCCTAAAGAAAGACAAGCAAATCAAAAATAAAACAAAAGCCATTTTATTTAATAAGTTCGGGATAATTAAAGATGAAATTTCTAAAATCGTAATGGCGACTCAGCTATCCAAACAGGAATTGTTCATTCACAACTCTTAAGTAAAGCAGATATCGCGAATGTCCTTTCACAAACTGGGACATTACAATTCAAAACCGAACTTCAAGCACTTGAGTACGCTGAACCCTCAATAGTTATCAAAATTTCGCTCCTTCTATACGTAATTTCATTACCCAAAACTGAAGATACTCTATTTAACAATATTATTATTCGTTCAACTATATAAAAACAACAAGAGAATTTACTTAGAATATTCCAACCTTTTTACATTACAGAAAGAGCAATATGGTGTCATCGGAAATTGCATATTAATGGACGAAACCACAATTTGTAAAAAAACCCAGCTTCAAAAATTAGAAAAGACACATTGCATTACACAAATTCTGAGCGGAGAAAGGGCAACGTGCGATTACCAATACGAAAATAAGGCCATAGTAGAATTAATCACAGAAGGAACACTTTTTGTTTCGAATTTTATGGGAAGCCTTAGTTACGATACAAAACTCCTCAAACTAAATGGTACCCTTATTATAAATTTCTTTAACGAAACTGTAACTCTAAACGATGCTACTTACACAAACTGGCAAACTAGCTCTTACCAAGTCTTGCCTCCAATACTGCAAAACAACCTAACTGAGAACGAAATTAAATTAGATCTGAATTACCTGCACCAACTTCATTTAACCAATGTGAAAAGATTAGAATACATGTCGTCAGGAAATAGCATTTCAATTGGTACAAGCCTTGCAGCCATTCTTATTGCAATAGTTCTATAAATCGCCCTGTATACCATCCTCAGGCCAAAAAACAGGAAATCATTTTTCATTCCGCCAGTAATAGATCATCCACAAATCGCAGTAAAACAATAAAATCTTATCAGCGAGACGCTGATGCTTAAGAAGGGGGGAGTTAGCACCATAGGAATTCTACCCAAATACAATAACAAAAACGCTACGCTTCAGCGTTGCGTAAGTGCATTCGACATTTAATAAGAACGTTGCGTAGCCAAAAGTAGCCAACACAAATAACAATACTGCATACTCAGCGTTGCATAAGCACATTCAATATTTTAACCGAGTAAAATTAGTTCACAAAGTTAAGCAGATTTCTGCTAATCCAACAACAACAACGACTTCGCATTTCGCCAGCACTAACTTTAAGCGGAAGTCGTGCCGACGTAATGTGAATCCGTTGCCGCCAACCTGAGTTGCCTCAATTTGCATCGTTAGCATTAAGCATAGCTTACCTTTGCATGTAGTACGTATTTAATTAAGAACGTATTTAATAAGTAAGTAAATAATAAAACAACAACTTTATTGTAGTATTGTATATAGCAAGTAAGTGAAAATTGTACAAAAATGCAAAGTAAATAAACTCTGTAAGTTCATTTGACCATCCGACGCGTTGTGTTTCAATTCGGTGGCTCGAGGCGATAAGTTACATACCTATATTCGAAATAAGCAAGCCATAAATATAGGCGTTATTGCCTTTTGTTTTTGAAAAAAAAAAAAAACCTTTTTTGTTGATCTTTGTACTTGAACCGATAGGCTTCGATTTTGACATTAACAGATTTTGGCACTGTGGATAGTTGCGAAGTTCTCCCAACTTACGCCAACTTTGTATTCATTTTTAAAACCCTAAAGACTCAGGTGCCAGGTCCGCATAATCTTCCTCATGTTACTACCCGTATTGTTAAGCTAAGGGAGGGCGGGACCAGGTTTATAATTGGGATCAAGCTGGAGGTAGGGATTACCATATATATGGCTTATAGGCGTGCATCAAGTCAACAACTCACTTCATAAGCCTGGTGAGAGAGAGATGTGAGGGCAGATGCAGCTGTAGCGCTAGATGTGACCCTTTTACTATTTATTTATTGCGCACTCTATTAATGGAGTCATGCTCTAGCTGCCGTAAGCAGCCGTACAACGTGCGAGGATTTATTTAGTCAATGGCGTGAAGCAACGTGTACATCAAGCTGGGTTAGCGTTGACCATCGTTGGGAATGCCCCAGCGGCTTATTATTTCAATAAGTTCCGCGAGGAGATATTTGAGAATTGCATGGTTATGAACATTTACGCACGACCTTTTAAACACAAGTGCGTGTGTGTATTCGCTGCGCTTGGTTTTGTGCGGGAAATTAATAAGTAGCTTAAACACGTAATACTACAGGCTTTAAAGCGTGGGTAATAGATTTCATTATTATCAAAACATCACTTCCTTTATTCAAAAGTAAAAAAAAATAACAATCCATTCGATTTTCTATTGTTGTTGGTAATCATAAAAATAAAAACTCAAATAAGCATGGATACATATCAATCATTTGCTGGACGAACGCCATAATTAAACAAATTAAATATGCGGGAAAAGCGGCCTTTCAGTTTTTAGTCGTTTTTCTCCTTGTACCAAAATAAATATACAAATTTAATAGTAATATCTAGGGCTCGGAATCTCATACATTAAAAAATCGACACTCAAATAATAATATGCACTCAAAAGTCAGAAATAAGTAAAATATGCAATTAAAAATATTTTCATAATATTTTATTGCCGGTACAAAAATAAATAACAAATGTATTTTAACAAGAAAATAACGAAAACAATTCACTTCAAAATACAATACATATTTATGGATAAAATTAGTTTATAATCAAGCAGTTAGATACAATCTTGTGTAAATAAACAGTTGAGAAAGTTTGCCATTTTGATTCCACATCTCGTGCAACCTATAGCCATTTGGCGGCTTTAATGAGTTTCAGTACGTCATACAGAGAAAGGCAGCTTCACTCTAAAACATTCTGCAGGAATGGCTTGCCAGAGTCATCGCAACTACTATACCAAAGGACTCTTTCTTAAGAGAGCTTTGGTCTAAGTGGGTCGTAGGGCACCCAGAACTGCCGGGTAATCCTGTACGATCCTGTAGGCTTCCATCTCTGCTTAGCCTTGGAGTGATAGACTTCGGTAATTGTTACTTTTATCTCCCTGTGCGAAGCGCGTGGGACACATTCAGTGCGCAGCCGCTCCTTGCAAGTTCGTCCGCTGCCACGTTTCCGTAAATGGCCCCATGTGCCAGGAACCATATTAGGTTAATTTCGTATTGATCAGAGATATAGCTCTCTCCTACAGTCTTCCACTAGTTGAGATCTAACAGAGGTAGAAGAGTAGAAGAGAGTACCTAAATGGCCGCTTGGCTATCCGAGAAGATATTCAGATGAATATTTAAGAAAAAATTATACATACAAATTGTACATAAAAAAATATGCAAAAACCACATGCATTTATTGTAAAATTTACCAAAATATGCGCAATAAATATGCAAAAATAGGTATTTTTTGCAAAATACGCGAAATCATGCATTTACTGTGAAATATGCAAAAATATTCACTAACGATTGAATGCCACTTTAAAGAAAATTGCATGATTCGTAAAGATAACTTAACCATTTCGATATTAACATGCCCAATAAATACATGCATTTGCATGAGATTCCGAGCCCTAGTAATATCTAATCCTGAGAACAAATTTGATTACCGACTTTGGTCAAAGAATGACTGATTAGTATTATAATTGTGAAGCAAAGTAGATCATTTCCTAAATTGCAAGAAAGACAAAATATCTTTTTAACCGACTTCAAAAAAAGGAGGAGGTTATCAATTCGTCGGATTTTTTTTTTCATATTTTTTATGTACGTTACCTGATAACTTTGGACCACGTGAATCGATTTCGATAGTTCGTGTTTTCGGAAAGGTGCTACCTCAAAGGTGGTCCCATACTAATTTGGTTTAGATTTGGTCTTCATTGGATCATGAAGAAATGAACGGTACTCCTAAATTGTTATATGAGAACTGAAGTCGGTTGTGGTTTGTGCTTAAAAATTACTTGTTATGAGAATATGTTTATAGATATGATTAAGAATCAATTACACAACATAAAAGGGGTGGCGGCATTACGACATACTTAACTCATATTTTTATTACCACGTTCTTCCAGCAAACGGGCGATGCTATATTTACTTTTGCAATCGATGATATGAAATAAAGGTTTTAAATAAAATAACGGCTACTTGTATATTAATAATTTACCTTTATAATAGGACCTTGTCCACCTATGTAAGGCGACACGTTGCCATTCTGTGTGGCATTCGTTGTAGACCGACGAGGAGTAAATGCCGCCATACTTTGAGATACACCATCCGCCAAAATAAATTGCTCGCGTAATTCAATATTAGTACGTCCTTTAGCTGCTCAGGGATTTAATATTTCAAATAGAAAATAATGAGGCAGGAACAGCATCATTCAATATTTGGCAACGCATCAAAGCAAATAAAATAAAAGTTGTATTGGCGTCGATTCATTATGCGATAACGATAGCAGCAGCATTTGTCATGATTTAAACACGAGCATTAGGTATAAATTCAATTATATTTTAAATTTTGCGCCGACAATGGAGTGCGTTTTATATAATATGATATTATTTAGGATTTCAGGATCGGTAAACAGGTTCGAAAAACAAAACAAGAAATTAAAATAAATAATTAAAAAGGGGAACGAATAAATAATGAAATAAAAATTTTACAATACAATACATACACACAATACAATACATGCTCAGTTATTTTTTAGCAAACGAAATTATTTCAACATAAAACGAAAGTAAAAGTAATATCTTTGAACAAAAGGTATCTGCATAGGTGTTTGTTTTTATTTCGAAACCAAGCAACTGACAAAATTTAGGGTTAATTCTGCATTGATGAGCAAATTATGCTGATATGATATTAAGTATTTTGATATTACACTATGGTTTTCTGGCCGAAATTAACGTTTTTTATGTGTTGATATCAGTTTTCTCATTGCTATATTTTAGTTAATACAGTAAAACATAGAAAAGGTAACTTTGTTTTGTAAAAAGCCATAATGTAGGAAATAACCGACTTATTTTTGGACAATTGAAAATTCGATTGAGCATGAAGTACAGTACTTCTTTTTTCACTCTTGTACTTCGTACTTCGAAGTACAGTCAAATGTACTTCTTTGCGATATTTTGTACTTCGGGAGGGAGATTCTGTAACCAGTTAGCACCAATTTTCGGATCGCTATCGCACTTTTTGACGCATGATATAAATGTTTTTACGTCAAAAAATGCAATAGCGATTCGAAAATTGTCGCTAACTGGTTACAGAATCTCCCCCCCAGTTCCTGTTCTTCTCCGTTCTTCTGGACATTCGTCACATGGCCTGGACGATAAATTCGTTCAAACCATTAAAGTCGCCGGCGGCCGATGGCATCATATCTGCGCAGCTGCAAAGGGCTCTGAAGGTGTCGTGCAATTGGTTTGATCCATGCATGAGGACCGGGTACATCCCCAAGGCTTGTCACTGTTTTTCAAGAGCTCAATATGCTTATTGCAAGAAAAGGTCGGTGAATACCGCCCTGCGCACATTGGTAAAGTGGTCAGAGGAAGTCTTCACGCATGAAGATTGTGCAGTAGGGGCCTCTTCGATATCGAGGGGGCCTTCAACAATGTCACTCCAGAAGCAATAGTCAAGTATATTCATAATCTGGGGGTTGAAACCAACCTAATAAGTTTCCTTCGTGACAGAACTGTCGCGGCGAAGTGGGAGTCAATGGGAGCCCTCCAAAAGGTGGTGTTCTCTCGCCCCTGCCCTGGATTGCGGTTGTAAACGACCTTATAGAGGAACTGGAAATGTGGGCTGTCGGGTGATCGCCTATGTAGATGATGTGGAACTTTTGGTTAAGGGACGATTTCTGTACACCCTTTTTATTCTACCTCAAGGTTACCTAAACCAGGTAACTAGGTTGGCGATCAACGGTGGCTGTCGTAGAAGCCTAATATTCAAGAGGAAGTTGAAGTGGAATCATCTCCAGACTTTCTTTTAGACTGTCCAACCTTCGCGAGGCTTGGATGGAAACATTTGGGCTCGCACTTGTGAACAAACACTGAGCTCGCAGGGATCAAAATTAGCCGCATTCGAAATTTCGTAATCGGCTCGCGGCGTTAACGTAACTCAACTTAATCTGTACTTCTTTGAGCTATGAAATAGTTGGTCACATTAAGCATGAGACATAGGGTGTAAAGTTTAATTACCGTTAGAAAAATATTAGATCACATTCTTATTAAAAGTTTCTATGGAGATTAAATACGAGTGAGTAGATTTTAAAAATGTGTGATAAAAAATTTTAAGATTTTTTTGGGTGATAAAACCTTTTTTTGCTACCTAATAAATTATTAGAATTTCCCTAAATCTTAAATTTACATAATCCGAGAAAGTTTTGGTTTGTATGTTATGGCTAAAATTTTCTAAAGTGGGCTACTAATTTTTTGATGGACATCGACATGTTAAATTCGCCAGTTGCTTGCATGAAAAGAGATTTATCGCGAACCAGTACTGGCTCTAAATGTACTAGAAGCGCACCAGTTCAGAACTAGAGATTTTCCGCACAGGGTATACTTTCTTAATTTCAAATGAAAAAGCATCCGAAGCGTGCAAAACGCCATCCGTGCAGTGAAAAATGCTTCATTTTAATACGGGCATATATGAATTGAATATTTCCATTATACGTAGTGTATGTATAGAGGAAATGTTCAATTTTTCACTTGATTTAATACGTACATTTTTAAACGGTAATCAGATAAAAAAAATTCGTTTTTACAACGCGTTTTTTTCTCAGTGTATGTGTTGTCACCGCGGTGCATGCTTTGTTACATAAACAACAATTATTGAAACTGCAAATTGAGTACAATCATTTCTGAATGCCGTTAAATGTAAACAAAACTAAATACTTTATAAGTGTATTCGGCACTTAATACTGAGTACATTGAATCGATCCTGAGTACGTGTATCAAAGCGATTATTGGAACAGATTTTTTTTGAGTACTGAGTACTTTCGAGTTCTTTTGTGAGTACTGAGTTCTTTGGAGTACTCAGTATCGATACTTTAAAAATCGGGTGCTGTCGATTATTTTGAGAATCGAGTTCTGAGTACTTCTGGTATCCATGCCTAACATATATGTATATAAATTTCAAGAAAATATTGCAAATAGGAAAATCGGCTAAACACCGCTTATTTGTTTTGTCAAAGCGGCTGGCAAATCGGCTGCCGGATAAACCGAATTTTCTCCGGCTGTTTGCTTTCGGAACCGGCTAAATCTAGGCGAAAAACGGCTAAAATGGCAACACTGCATATAAGTACATATATAATTTGACATTTTATTTTGTTCCAAAGAACTTTATTTCCTAAAAAAAATCATTGTACAAGAAGTAGACAACAAATATCAAAGCAAAATGCATAGTAATGTTTCTCTGCGCAGAATTCGCTAAAAAGCGGATGTCTGACAACTGAATATACAACCCAACAATCATTTTTGTAAGTTTTTAAAAGTAACTTAAACGTAAGCTTGCTATATTAAGTATTAACTAAGCGTTTTTAGTATTCAGTTTATTTTAAGTTTTTTCAAATGAACATTTTATAAATATTGAAAGCGAATATTTATAAATCACTTAGCTTTAAAGGTAAAATGAAAATGGGTAATTTACAAACGAAGTGCTATTTTTTGTCCTCCCTTTTTAAATTTTTTTATGGTGGTAAAAACGGAAAATCAAAAACATTATACGATCCAACACCCTTATTCTGCAACACTTTCGAATTCGGATTTTGCTACGAATAGTAGGAATGGTATGCTGCAATCCGAATCGTATCTTCGAACTTTCGAAATCCGTATCAATGGCATGCCTAAAAACGAACGAGTAAGTTTTTTTGCGTAATTTTGTACGAAAAGAATTCTGTGTCGGATGCGAGATGATGTGTGTTTGCACGAAATATTAGTGGTGTTTATTTAAGCAGATAAATTTGCCTTTCGCATATACATATATTTTTTCCACTGCTTTATGTAAACGAGCAAAAAAGAATATTTGTTGCCCCTTATCGAGAAACTTGGCCCGGTTTAGTTATTAGTACAATGATTTTCGGTTGTTGTGTCCAAACGCATAACCCGAATCCAAAAACTTTAACATACACGTGTAATCAAAGGATTAAACCTTTATCTAAAATATACACTGTGTAATATAAGTGTAATTAATTTCCATCAAGTGCTTCAAAAGTTAGACGCGGAATATACATGAAATAGAAAACAATAGAATAAGCTGGGTTCAAATTACGTTGTTCAAGTTGTAAACTTTGAGCAAAGACTTTGAAAGTTGAACTCACTTAATTGGAACGTTCTAAATTCAATGGTATCCCCCGTTTTACCAGATTGACTCCGGTTTTCGATATACCGGTATTTGAAAATTTGATTAAATTTTAACTATTTTATAAATAACTCCTTCAGTTATGAAGTTATTTTACTAAAATTTTGCACCTAAAGGTTTTTTAATATTACCTTAATTATTCCTTAAAATTATCGAAATGGGTTCACTTTAACGTATAGCTCCAATACAACTGATTACTCAGATATGTGTTTTTGCGCTATAACTCTAACTTCATATCTGAATAATAAATTGTATGCGTGCTATATGGTAAAGTGAACCTATACTAAATTTTTACCTGCTTAATTGGAGGAGTTGTAACGCAAAACAACGTCTCTGAACAATCAGTTGTATGGGATGATGTTAGAGTGTACCGATTTCGATGATTTTAGGAGATATTGAAGGAAATATTAAAATAAAACAGTGTGCAAAATTTTAGTAAACTGAGGGAGTTTTTTTTATATAACAGTTAAAAGTTAAGCGAAGTTTAAAGTACCGCTATCTCCAAAAGTGGAGAGAATCGGGCAAAACGGGGGACGCCATTGAATTTAGAAGGCTCCAATTAAGTAAGCTACTATCAGAACTACAAGAAGGAGCATAATTAAAAGTACTAAATCGGCGTTTTTACTAAAGCATTGTTCACTTAATATCGGTACGCGTTCCAGCAATTCCTGTACAGCAATTGTTTGAATGTATTAAAAAGTTGCAATGCAGATCGTTAGACAATAGATCTACCATTATGAGGTTGAAATTTCATAGTAATGGCTTTTAATTTAACAGTTTTATTTGCGTTGGAAGAGGCTACTCAAAAAATAACGTTGAACGAATTCGTTGAAAATCCGACACTCTCGAGATCAAAAATTAAATTAAAATTAAATATACCAAAAACGTCTAATTTTCCTCAAAAAATCAATGAATGGATTCCTTCTGCTTAAACTAACAGAGTAAGCAAATCATCAAAAAAAAAAATAATAATTTCGCACCAGCTTAAGGATAAGGCTCTTTACCTCAATTATAAAAAAAATCGGCTTATCAGAAGAAGATCGCGCGAGAGAATTGGAAAACGCTTATCCACAGTTCAGCGAATGGAAGCTATGGCAAGACTTAAACCTTACCGAGTTATAATATATATAATTCTGTTAGATTAAATTAATTTTATAACAAAAACCTCACCCGTTTACTTTACCCCAATGTTCACACCAAATGTGGTATTTTTTAGTAATGGCTAAAAAACATGTTTAAAACTTGACTTCGGTCAACTCCCACGTTAAAAGTTTTAAGCTAAAAAGAAACAGGGTGATATCCTCTTAAAACTAAATTTATAGAAGTTGACACAGTTGTCAAAGGGATATGAAATGACGAGAGAATCGAAACAGTCTCATTAAAACTCGATCAGACTCCACAATTGGTCATATGATCCCAGAAATATGCTGGAAGGAGCACTTGCACAAAGTGTTAAGCCATTGTATCATTTACTTTAGACCTTCCGTAAAGTTTTGGTTGGTTTTAATGAAAATTAATTATTCACAGGTAACTTTAAATCGGTTTTAATCGGATATGAATAAAATTCTGGAACTCATCAATTTACGAATATGTCCTATTTACGTCAAATCGAAAAATACACGGTATTTATTCAAAACAAAATTAGTAGAGATGCGCGAACTATGAAAAAAACATAAACTAAAGATAGTTTAGTGGAACAAGTTGACTACTCAAGTCTCTAGAACGGGTGTTCAGAAAAATTTTATCATTATCAAAGAAATTGTCTGTTATTTGTTTATCCAAGCAAAATATGAAACTTTCGCTAGCACCTATCTATAGCGGAATTCTTCCCCTTATTTTAGTATATTAAATATTATTATCGGAAAACCTGTTAAAAAGATATAACCCATTTTATGCGTACCGATTTTGAGTGAACAATGCTTTACTTCTAGAGAACATTTTACAGGTATATGCAACGTTATAAGGTCTAGTAGTTATAAAAATAACGTATTTTCTAAATGTGTCTTCAATTAAGATATTTTTGGAATAAAAATTACGCTCAAGATCGCAGAATATTTTGTCTTTAAAAGTTGGTTTATTCTGAAAAAAGTATTGGCACAGAGAATTTTTCGCAATATATGCAAAGTTTTTTATTCTAATTTATTTTCAATATTTTTTAATAAAAATATAGTTCGTACTTCACCAAAAAACATAAAAACAAAATCTCTAAACTTTGTGCAAAACTCAGGAAAATTCAATAAATTTGCATACTAATTTGCAACTTCTTATTCAGATTTTTTAGAGAAATTCTAAGTATGCAGTCTTATAGCCAAACTAATTTTAGTATATCAAAGTGCAAGTCTGAAGTATCTAAAAAATTGCGTTGATTTTTGGACATTTTTTTAGTAGAAGGTGTTGCTCATTTTCTCCATACAAAAAATAATTGTCGAACATACTTTGTACGGAAGAACCTGACTGAAAAAAAATTTCCAAAAATCAATGCGATTTTTTAGCACCTTCAAGCTTGCACTTTGTTATACTAAAATTAGTTGAGCTATAAAACCGCATACTTAGAATTTTTCTAAAAAATCTGAATAGAAAGTTGCAAATAAGTATGCAAATTTATTGAATTTTCCTGAGTTTTGCACAAAATTTAGAGATTTAGTTTTTATGTTTTTTGGTGTAGGACGAACTATATATTTATAAAAAATTATCGAAAATAAATTAGAATAAAAAACTTTTCAGATATTGCGAAAAATTCTCTGTGCCAATACTTTTGTCCGGCACTGTATATGGCATGTTTGTTGGCTTTGACATACTTATTTTCGACTTCCGTGCTTATTTTCGCATATTTGACAACATTTCAAACATTTTCGGGGGGAAAATCGATAGAAATGCATGAAACAAGGTGAATTCATACATATGTTTTATACTTATGCTACCTTCCTACCTGGTATGAATTTGCCTTGATACTGCTAGAGCTTGTAGAAATCCGAACAAATTTGGAGTTCATTAAGGCAAGTTTTGGTTGTTTGATAGTAGCTATAACAAAGCTTCAAACAAAAGGTTTCACTTTGAAAGAAAGTTTGTAAATTGGACAACTAAGAAAGAGCATTACCAAATGTTGAGCACATATATATAGTTTAAACAAATTTTTAAGTATTTTGGCCAGAAACCCCTACCATAATTGCTAATATAAAAGATGTATTATTTTTTAATGGCTCCACAACTAGTAGTGAACATTTATCGAAGTACTCCCCAGCAGAATTAAGTTAATTTTTTGTCCAACTATATCTACGGATGTGGAAAGGTGTTTTTCTAATTAGTCAAAAATTTTAAATGACAAGGACATATTCGATTGAAAATTTAAAAAATCACGTTTTTTTATACTGTAATTCCAAGATTATTGAATGAAAAAAATTAAATAAAACTTGATTGATTTAGCATATTCAAGACCATGTTTTGGTAATTTGTCGATCTTTTTATAGCGAATATTTTCCGCTTTTGCTGGCATATTTTTGCCAGCCCTGCTTATGACACTTTCAAAATAAACATTTTCGTTAAGCCGCTGATTAATAAAACTTCACTAGAAAAAAGCCTCAGTGGTTCTCCACATTTCAATGCATTTTTCAGTGAACAGATACCGTTAAGTTGTAGTTAGTGTTATCACTAATATGATTTTTTTGAAAATAAGACTTATACCACTTTCAAAATAAATGGCTCATTTAGCATTTCAAATAAGGAGCGACTCGATAATTTCTAGAATATTTCTTTTAATTCGGCTATAAAAAGAAAAACACGTTCCAGCATTTCAATAGCATTAGTTAATTTATTAAATTGGTTAGGTTCGGCATATTCTATTATTTGCTTAGCTACTTCTAGCCGACATCTTGAGTAGATATTCAAGTTTAATAAAAAATTTATTTTCTGCTTTTTAGTACAATTGTGTTTTATTTTTATGAGGATAATTATATAGGTAATATTATCACCGCCCAACGAAATTCTAACAACTGCATGCAGTACAACTAAAAATTACCGTATATGATTTTCTCCGTAGAACAAGAATCTCACATTCAAATTATTCAATTGGCTTTGGTTATTGAAATATTCGGGATTTAAAGATTCAACAACGGATTTTCGCCATTTTTGTGGAAAGATATAGATACGGAATGGAATTTTTTCAACAGTATAAAAACATAGTTGAAATATTGGACTTGTAGGTTCAAAGTTAAAAAATTAAATTCTTTAACCATAAGGCTTTAAAATATGTTTTCATACATTCATACATAAGTGGCAACACCTTGTCAGAAGGTCGGAAAATTTCATAAGAATTTGTTAGCTGAAATAAAAATCACGTTTTTCTTCTAATTTGAGTGTAATAAATCGAATTATTTGTAATATGCCTCCCGGAAAGTTACGAGTAACAAGAGGTAGTAAAGGAGATTGCAGCCAATGCATATTGTGCATAGAAACAGGTGATGAAGTGGTGCAGTGTGATAAGTGCCAGAAAACTTTGCATGCTCAGTGTTCGGATCTGGATAAACGCCAGCTAGCCGATCTGAAGGGCAATCCCAACCAGGTGTTTGTCTGTCATTTCTGTAAAAACCTGCAACAGACTTCGATCTCACTAGGATTAAATGAAATAAAGCAGAAAATCAACTTGACGACATAAGTAAAGCAATGCAATTCATGTCGTCCCAATATGACACCATTTTATGTGGAGTGACTGAAAATAAAAAGAGAATTGAAGCCATTCAGCGGGAGAATCGAAGTTTGCGTGAAGAAGTGTCAGACCTCAAATCGTCGCTAAAGCTCTTAAACGATGAAAGAGTGCAAAATGATTGTGTGGTTCGTGGTATCAGTCTTTGTGACGGCAGACAAACGGCTAAAGAAGCAACAATGTACATTTGTAATAAAATTGGCGCAAATATTGATCCAAGTAATATCATCCAGACTTTTTTCGTGGGCAGCAAGCATGCTAAGTCAAAAACAATAATTGTAAGATTTGCCAATAAAATAAGCAAGGTTCAATACATGTCAGCCAAATCCAAATTGAGAGAAATCACAGAAATGAAAAATGTGTTTATCCATGACTGTTTAAGCAAAGAGACAATGAAACTGTTTAATCATGCAAAGTCTCTTAAGGCGGTGGGTTTCAAAGTTGTTCTTGCTAAGGGAAATCATATTGTGGTGAAGAAAAACGAACAGGCGCCTACAATAACAATAAAAACAATGGGAGATGTTGATAAGTTGTTATTAGCTTCTTCGACGACAACAACAAATATGACAACTTCTGCTTTTGCTGCTGACGGTGACGACGCTGTTTCCTGAGACAAGCTCACTTGTTATGCTCAGTGACAGCAGTGCTGCCAGAAATTAATTAAATTCCACCTTTTATCATATCTGGCCATGTCATTTATGTTTTCTTTGTTAGAATTAGAAACTTACGTTGAAAGGCTTATTGGCATCTATAATAAAGCAACCTAAAAAAATTATCTGGAGCCTATTGTTTACGTAACATATAATTTTGTATCCTTTGTGGTAAAAGGGTGATTTTAAAGCTCCCTTTTTATGCTCTTCCAAATATTCCACTTTGCATCTTTATTTTCCCACACAAGATCAATAGATCAAAAATGGGAAAATTATATTTTTTGACATTTTTAATTCAAATATCTCGAAAATTAGAGCCAATTGAACAATTATAAGGTCCTATTCCTAATCTACGGAAAAAAATCCTATAGGAATCAGCTCTCAGATACTCTGCCGCAAAGTATTTTATCCTATAATATTAAGTAATGGGAAACTCGTGTCATCGTTATCATTATACTTATCTGCATCAATACCATTACCATTATTATTATCAGCATCATCACATACATGTACATAAACACAAATAGTTCTGTTGGTCATACTGGACGTCAAGTCAAGAACTTCAAGAAGGGACGATATGATAGTAGTCTTGAAACGGCCATTCAACGTTCCAACATATTTGTTAGATATGTTTCGGCACTACCTTGGAAACCGTTCGCTGTTGTACGGCACAACGCAAGGTCAGAGACATGCAACATTCTATGTAGTCATTGCTCCTGTACGGGGCAGAAATATAAGCTGATGTAATAAAAGTAAAAAACTCAAATCCCGGATTTAAAAGTCTTCGGTCCAATTAAAAGGGGGAGTGCGCATTGCTTCTGCATACCGTAGGTTAGTTGTTTCTGGCGTCATGCCAATTGGGCTACTTGCAAGCGAGCGAGAACAGATTTACAATCTCTATGCCGAGATAGACCGAGCAGCTGCCGCAGATTTCATACGGAGTTCCATTATTTTTCTTTCTCCAAAAGTTCCAAAATTTTTCTGTTTATATACGACTATTAATTTGCAGCTGTTAAATGGAATTATTATGGAAGTTCTCATCTTCATTATGTAAATATTATAACACTTCTTTTTGGGCTATCTAAATGGTGTTAGTATGCAGAAATATTAACGCCACCTGGTTCCACCAAGAATCATACGAGCATTGCATAAATTAAATGTAGTGTAAAATAATAGCAGCGAGATTCAAAATGATGCTGCTGCCATCGTATGTTTATTTATTTATTGCTAATAATTTTTATTCAAAATATGGGTCGATAAATAAAAGTTTCAAAGTTTGCACAAAGTTCACAAAAACTAATTAAACTTAAGAAAATGTTCATCAAAATTAATTTTTTTTATAAGACTTCCTAGAAACAGTTTGATTATGCAGTTTTTTCAATTATTTTTTTGTGGAGGATGTTGCGCATTTTCTTCGAAGTAAACAAAAAATTTTGTTCATGAGTTATATGGAAGAAAATGCGCAACACCCTCCACAAAAAAATCTTAAAAATAAACGGTAATTTTTAGCGACTTGAAACTTGCACTTTTGCTCAAATTGAATGGGCTACAAAACCGCATACTCGATTTGTTTCTTGGAAAACTAAATTTCGATGCAAATTTTTTTAAGTGTAATTAGTTTTTGTGAACTTTGTGCAAGATTTGAAACTTTTATTTATGTGATTTCTGATATAGATCGACCCATATTTTAAATGAAAATTATTAACATTAAATAAATAAACATAAGTTGCCAGCATTATCATTTTGAATTTTGGCTGCTATTATTTTGCTCGTAGGTGTATATATCTGTATGTTATTAGTGTTCACATTTATCTACGTTTAATTAACTTTTCTGTTTAAACCAATTTTTTGTGTTTTGATCAGATAAGCAATATTTCAACTGCCTTCCCATTAATCTAGAGTAAGATTTCTTCAAATTAGGAAAAACCGTTTTGTTGTTTTCATCCCTCTGTCTTCTCCTCTCTGTCTGTTAAGTGTATTTAAAACAAAGAGAATTTCTCTAATTTATGCTAAATTAGTTGTAAAGTGTTTATGTATACACATTAAGGTGCCCATCGAAAATGCTTTTTTTTTGGAGATTTCAAGACCCTTCCCCCTTATTTTATTCTTTTTTATGAGAAATATTATTGCCTATTCTAATAGATTTTTTAAAAGTCATTTAGGGTTCGCGACCTGTCGGTTTAGGTCAGAAAACAGGATTTTGTAGATTTATGAGTTTTTGAATGACTTTTTTTGGATTTCAAAGATCGAATATGATCTGAGAAGAGGACATATTGATAGGGCTGCCAGACGTCCCGGTTTTCCCGGACATGTCCCGGTTTTAGACTATTTGTCCCGGTGTCCCGGTCCAACCTTAAAATGTCCCGGGTTTCGTTTAAGTGTCCCGGTTTTCGATTTGATTGCACAAATTTTGCATAAAAATGACTACACTGAGAGATAAAACGCGTTGTAGTATTAAGAAAAATTTTATAACTTTACTGGGGGAAATAACGCATAGTAAACATGAATATTTTTAATTTGATTATCATTTTAAAATTTTCGTATTTAAAAACAATACTTTCATACCACGCACACGTGGTGTTGAATCAAACTGAACATTTGAATGCACATTTACATGTCTGGCTGTAGCTGAGTGAACGAAGATGCTTGCCACAATTTGCTAATTTCCAGAGCGTCAGGGTTCAAATCCCATTACAGGCACCATGGAATTTAAATATTTTTTAACTTAATTATGAAAAAGCATCCGTTAAGTGCAAAGCGCTTCATTTTAATATTGGCGTATTTCAATTGAATAATTCTATACTAAATACTAAAATTTGTATACATAAATTTATTACGAGTTGGGTTGGTGCTCTTTCATATGCGATTTTTTTTTTAATTTAGCATGTTTTGTACAAGCAATAGTAAATGATTAATATAAGTATGTACCTAAATACGTTAAAATGACATGCACAGAGTTTTACAATTATATTAAGCAAAAGCCAGAAGTTTTGAAACAAGTTCAGAGCAACGAAATAAATGACTGATATTTTAATGTTACCTTGTATTTAATTTTTTTTCTTTCGTGAGACCTAGATTACTTATAAGTACCGTGCCGTACAAAATTATTGGCTCGGAGACTCTTTCATCTGATCACAATTTCTAATCAGATCTTTAGAAAATTTTGAAAATGTAGCTTTTGAGCTAATTAGTAAAGTGCAAGTCGCAAGTTACCAGAAAATTTCGTTGACTTTTTGCAATTATTTATTTTTTGCTGACAGTGTCTTCCACATACAAAAAAATTTCGAACATAGTTTGTATGGAAGAAACTCTCAGTAAAAACAATNAACTATCAGTAAAAACAATGCCAAAAATCAACTAAATTTTTATGGGCTGCAAAACTTCATTTTCAAAATTTTTATAAAAAAGTATGAATAGAAAGTTGCGAATTTCTATGCAAATTTATTGCATTTTCCCGAGTTTTGCACAAAGCATAGAAATTTTATTTTTAAATTTTCTTATGTATTTAGTATAAACTGTATTTTTATAACAAAAAGGTACATGCATTGTGAAAAATTCTCTGTGCTTTAGTTGTGATAAATTGTTTTGTTTTCCTGGTGTACGTTGTAATGATCTCATGATCTCATGTTTTTATGTTTTTGTTTTTGTTTGTCAAAATAAAATTTTACTACATCCTTTCGTACGTAATTTTTGTCGAAACGAAAGGGAAGGGAACGAGAGGCCTCTCCCCCCCTTAAGTGTCCCGGTTTGGCAACAGAGATATATGGCAGCCCTAATATCATATGGACCTTTAAAATGGTATATAACAATCTATTCTCGGACTGGGCTTGTTGGGATTTTTTATCTGGTAAATTAAAAAGAGACCCATATTTCTCTAAATTTTTTTAAATATTGACCATCGATAATTTCTTCAATTTCAAAATATGGAGTACTATCAAAAAACAAATCTATTTCAAGTAAACTGATACCTCATTTATTTCAATCGCATACAAATTGTCGAATTTAGGCGAATTTTCTTAAATACGGCCTTGAAGTTATAAGTGTATATGTACCGGAATTTCAACAGTGTGGCTAAGGAGCTCATGAATATTTGTTCAATATTTGTTCTATTTGTTGTTTAGCAAAAAAGTGTTTTGCCGTAGAATACGTCTTACGTTGCGATATGGAGGCTATGCGGAAATGTTGTAGTTGTAATTTTTAGAGCTTCACGAAACCGCTTATTGAACGAGAACTAATGTAGTGATTTGAAAGAAAAGTATGGCGCTTCAAAGATAAAATTCCAAGCCTACTGACAGGTTCATATTTGTATTCATATTTCAGTTTCTGTCGTAAAAACAACGGTAAACATTGGCTTATTTTGGGGTCAATTTTGAGCCTTTAAAGTGGTCCAGCAGCTTATGATTCGCAGATATAACTTTAATTTTCGGGATATAGATTCTTTGGAGCAATAGAAATATTATCGTGTACAGATTTTATATAAAGTTAACAAATATTGAGCATTTTAAGGCAAAACATTGTTGAAAAAATTTACAATTTTTTTTTATTACCAAAATGCTCGAAAACCGCTCGAACGATTCTTTAATCAAAAATTCAAGAGTTTTCCTTCTATTTGGTATATGGGAAGTAATGGTTGATATCTTCTAAGTATGTTTATTTGATTTAAATATATGGGCATAAATGATTTTCCATACAAAAACACTCCATCATCGTTTTGCAAACACGTGCATGCGTTGGAAGTGAGGGAAGGAGACAAAAAGTATGTATGCGCAAGTTCATATTTCGGCTTTTGATAAACAGATGGCGCAATATTTATAACCTAATCGCAGCGTAAGTAAACGTACATACATATGTAAATACATACATACGTACATACATATGTTGATTGCAGTTAANACACTCCATCATCGTTTTGCAAACACGTGCATGCGTTGGAAGTGAGGGAAGGAGACAAAAAGTATGTATGCGCAAGTTCATATTTCGGCTTTTGATAAACAGATGGCGCAATATTTATAACCTAATCGCAGCGTAAGTAAACGTACATACATATGTAAATACATACATACGTACATACATATGTTGATTGCAGTTAATGTGGATCTGTTTCTATTTTTTAGTAATCTATTCATGTCTATACATACATATGTACATACATATATGAACACATGTACGCATAAACCCGACAACTTTTTGAAGTGAAACAACACTTACAAAAAGAGCAATCCAAGAATAAAAGTAAAGGTAAATAAAAGGATAAAAGCAAAGGTAAAAATAAAAACAAAAACAAAGTTGGGTAAAGATAAAGGCAAAAATGAATACCAAGGTAAATTTGAACACTTTACTTATATAAGGGTAAAGGTGAAGGGGAATATGTATGTGAAGAATATGATAAACATAAAAATAAGAACAAAGCTAAATATAAAGAAAAAGATGAGGATGAGGATACCGATAAAAGTATAGATGAAGATAGAGGAAGAAAGATTAAAATAAAGGTAGTTGTAGAGAAAAGGATATAGATAGAGGCCCAGAAAATGAATCTGGGAACTATTTCGGGATTTCAGAGATATTCGGGATTCTCGGGACTTATCGATATAATAATCGATATTTTATCGGTTTTGTTATCGATATTTTTATCGTTTTTGTTATCAGTTTTGCTATCGATATTATTATCGATTTTGCAATCGATTTTTTTTGATACTTTTTCCTAATTAAGAAAAATCTAAATTTATATTTTGCGTTTAACAGCATTCGAACCCGAGCCTTCCCGAAATCTAACAAATAGTAGTCTGCGCCCTTAGCCACAACCACAACATGTTTGAATTAAATTTCTTTCAAGCGCTCAAACAATTTTATAAGTAAGTTTTTTTAATAAATATCTTTTCTGTTAAAAATTTCAAATCTTTAAATCACAGTAATCTGTAGAAAAATACAATGGTACAAAATAAAAATAAAAATAGGTCTTTCGCTTATGTTCTCATTGAGTTATTTTCACTTAAGACTGATTTTCACTATGTCATATTTTGAAGCCAAAATTTGGCGACGTATTTTGACACTACCTTATCTCTTTTATCCATACCTTGACCGATGATATTATAGGCCAAAAACAGATATATAGCCGATTTAGCAGCGCATGTGCACGACTTAAGACCTATCCGGATCCAAATCCATTGATAAACCGCTTTTTAATCCCATTTGACAATGTGTTTTCACTTATTTGACGACAAATGCCACTGAATTTGACATAGTGAAAATCAGCCTTTAGAAGTAAAGTTGTAGAATTTTGGAAAAACCCCTTTTTTCTTAGTGTGTGCCTTCGTTTTTGACTTGGATATGCTCTTAACCATGCCATGTATTCTACGTTTAAATTTAGCGGCTGTATCTCCGATACAGCCTGCAGACCAAGACGAAGGCGCTGGACTGTTCCTTTTTTTTAAGAAAGTTTAGGAAAATGGGGGTGGCACCGCCCACTTTTATGATATATGCGTATCTATAATCAATAAAACGCAAACGTCAAGCTGTGAAGCTGTGTTTTTCTGTGATCTGTTTAAATTTTGTGTTTTATAAAGCTGTTTACGCTTATTAAAGTAAAAATTAAAAAAAGTGTTAATAAACTTCTGGTGCACAATTTAAAGATAAGTAAAACATCAAAATTTCCCGTAAATTTGATTAATTTAACTTGACATTCTTAATTGCATGTGCCGAGTATTTTGTTTCATGTAATATATTGTTGTTGTACAATTGTTTTTGTTTGTGCACATTGATTTTGCTCTTTTTGTCTTCTTGTCATTTCTTTGTCACAGCTGTTTGCGTTGTGTTTATTAGGTGTCAAATATACAGTGCATTTAAAACTGTTCGCTACATAGCTTTCCAACTGATATTTACCAGCTGATTGGTTCACTGATTAATACACCGTTTTCAAAACTATTTTTGCTTTTTTGCTTCTAAAATCTAAAAATAAATATAATTTTAAACATGTCGTATATTTACACCAATTGCCACGTTAAAAGCGACTCCTATGTGTCATGCTGGCTGTGCGATGGGATTGCCCATATAAAATGTGCTGGTTTGAGCGGTAGAGTATTAGACACTATTAACGAGGGTAAGGGTCTTCGTTGGTCTTGTCAAAAATGTAGATCAACCGAAGTTGATTTATTTAAATTCTTCAGGCAGTCAAGAAATGGTTTTTCTGAGATCGGGAAGGATCTGTCGGCGCTCGTTGAGAAATTTAAGCATTACGAAAAAATGTTTAGGTCTTTCACTTGCCTCGACAACCCTCCACACTCTGAGGGTAGCCGAGAAAATAAAGGTGGGCATGTTATTAGTCCACCTAAAAAGACAGCCACGGATTCTAGTAAAAAAAATCCTCCATCCCAGTCCTTGGAGCTTATTAATTTATCTTCTCCATGCCCTCAGGCATTGGAGCCTCCGATATCTAAAGCCATATCCACTAGGTCTTCTTCTAAAAATAGTCAAACCGTTGATTTAACAGTGTTGCCATCAACATCTCAAGCTCCACTGTCTAACTTAGTACATCAGACATCATTACCAAAAAGTTGGTTGTAAATCCTCCGAGAAGATCAATCTTTGTCTCTAGATTTGCTAAAGATACTTCTTCGGATGATATAAAGTCATACATATCGACTAAAATTAGAACTAAAGATGTATTTATTCGTAAATTTAATTTTAAATACGATCGCGATATTTCATCTTTTAAAATTGATGTAGCTTCCGAAGATTTTGATTCACTACTAAATAGTTCATTTTGGCCG